>NC_134353.1:807450325-807530325 GCF_048569485.1 Anomaloglossus baeobatrachus | reverse complement strand
ATGTGTACTGCAGCCACATGTGCACAGAGCAGGAGCCGGCACTGGCAGCAAGGGCGGAGGCTGGTAACGAAGGTAAATATCGGGTAACCAGGGAAAGGTCTTCCCTTGGTTACCCGATGTTTACACTGGTTACAGCTTACCTCAGCTGCCAGATGCCGGCTCCTGCTCCCTGCTCGCTTCATTTCGTCGCTCTCACACACAGCGATGTGTGTGTCACAGCGGGAGAGTGACGACCAAAAAATGAAGCTGGACATTCAGCAACGACCGGCGACCTCACAGCAGGGGCCAGGTCGTTGCTGGATGTCACACACAGCGACAGCGACGGGACGTCGCTGCAACGTCACAGAAAATGGTGACGTAGCAGCGACGTCGTTGTCGTTGTCGCTGTGTGTGACACCAGCTTTACTGTTTTGTTCCTAAAATCTAAATTTTTACTTTTATTGTTTTGTTAGTACTTTGTAAATCCATCTTTGGCTTTCAACACTGCCTGAATTCTTCTGGACATGTTCCTTATCAGATTCAAGCATGTCTCAACCAAAATCTGATCCCAGCTCTCTTCTACACATTGCCAATGTTGGTACACACAAGTGTTGATTGGGTTTAAGTCTAGGGAGAGTGGAGGCCAACCATGCACCTCTACTTCATGGTCATTGAGCCATTTCTTCACCAATCTCGACGTAGCCTTTGGGTTGTTACCCTGATGGAATACTATGCTGTCCGTTTCATACCCACAGTACTGAAGTGTATGAAGTAAGTCATCTTGTAGGATACTCACATATAGCTAAGCATTGAGACCACCATCAATTCTGGTCAAGTATCCAATAATTTTGGCTGAGAAATACCCCCATATCTGGCTTCCTCCACTGAATTTGACAGTTTCTTCAATTTCTCGATCTGTTAGCCCTTTTTGTTAGCTGTTTCTCTTTTCATGGAAAATCTTTTTACAGCTGCTCTTCGATTCGAACCAATGACCTTGGCTTGGCTTGGCTTGAGAATGAACAAGACAAGACAATGGCTTGAGAATGAACCTAATGACAAACTGAGCTATAAATTCACAAAAAGAATATCCGCTGGGAATCCGGAGGAAGGCTTTTCTGCCGAAACGCGTAGTCCTCACATATAAACCACCAACTATGTCAAAGTTGAAGATGCCAGTGGAATAGATTTTTTAATGAATCATTAAAAGCTAATTTTTATTCTTCCAATGGATTCCCTTGTATCCTACTTGGATTCTGAGGACTTCACTATAAGGGTGTATACAGGCAAACCTTCTGAGTGGTGAGCATTTCCTTTTTATTTTTCTATATACTGAGCTATAAAGTAATGTGAGAAAAGGTTGTAATTCATGGTATACAAAAAGAAAAATATTTTTCAAACACTAGGAGCAAAACAGTAACAATGTTTTGATGTCAGGAATCTAGATAACTAATCGTATGCTAAACAGTTGAAAGTCAAATATATGTATAAGATAGCCAAGATGATTGTCTATACAACGAAAGTAGTTTCACACGTAAAGCTGTAGTGGATGGTGAGATATGGGCTTGACAGTCAAAAATTCAAAACATTGTTACCCTTTTGCTTGTCAGTGTATGTATATATATATATATATATATATATATATATATATATATATATATATTCTATTCCTTTCATATCCATCACACTGTTTCCGTACAAACTATAAGAAATAACTACTATTTCACTTGACAACCAAAGACAAACTAATGTGATAAATTTCTTTAAACCAGAGGAAGGAAGTCACCACAACCCTTGATAATTCTGCATTGCGGGAAAGTATAATTTCAGAGATGGAGGATTCACTCCAACCCAAACAGAAATTGCGTTCTCATTTATTAATTTTGCTTTCTATTAGTCCGGTCATACGCCTTGTTGGCAGAACTTCTCAATATGATTCTCTATATTGCTTGAATTTTAGGTCGAAGCAATCACTCTGAATTGGTTAGAAACCAATATGTAATGGATCACAATAGGCATTCATAATTTTATCAGTATCAGAAAATAATACAGCAAATAATGCAACGTGACAGCAGCGCTGGATTTATGGCTGGGGTTGTGTCTGTTATTTGCCCAAGTGATAACCCGAGGAAGCTCTTCCAAACACATTCCAGAGCGGTTCCACCTTTCCTATTGTTTAACACAAAGCCTTTCCATCTATTGAAGGTCAATGATGCTGACAAAATGACACATTTGTGCTTAAAAGGCATTTAATCAGATTAACCCCGTTATATCCTGTGAGAGATTACAAAGTACAATATGCAGTAGATAGTGTTTTTCTCTAGAAGGATTACTTGTAAGATGACTGCACATTCATTAAAGCTAAATAATATAATTATGCATGCTTCTGTAATTATGTAAAGCATAATAAGTGTGAGCAATGCGGTGGCTCAGTGGTTAGCACTACAGTCCTGCAAAAATTGAGTCTCAAGATTAAATGCCATTAGATATATTCTAGAGATGTGTATAAAAGTGATATTTTTCTGCCATATTTAGGTTTTCTGGAGGCAATAATCCTTCATGGTGCCAATTTAGCTTGCCTTCAAGGCCGGGAACACACAGGGACTACTGTGATGCTCGCATGACACTCGGCTCACGCTGGCGGCACAGCAGGAGCAGAGTGTCATTGCGACTGAGGTCCGATTGTGCGATCGGACCAGAGCTGCGGGGGGTGGGCCGGCACTGAGGAGGGGAGGGCAGGCACTGAGGAGGGGCGGGCAGGCACTGAGGAGGGGCTGGCAGGCACTGAGGAGGGGAGGGCAGGCACTGAGGAGGGGAGGGCAGGCACTGAGGAGGGGAGGGCAGGCACTGAGGAGGGGCGGGCAGGCACTGAGGAGGGATGACACAGGGGATTTATCTCCCTCTCTCCTCCGTTGCCGGCTATTGCCATTCTCGCTCTGTACTCGCAGTACACCGGTGTATCGCGAGTGCAGTGCGATGTTTCTCTCGCCCCATAGACTTGAATGAGTGTGAGAGAAACAGGATCGCATTGCACCCGCAGCTTGCTGCAATTGTTTTCTTGGTCCGATTAGGGCTAAGAAAATAATCGCTCATGTGTGCTGCCACATAGAGTAATATTGGTCCGAGTGGAATGCTATGTTTTATCGCATTCTACTTTCTCCAATGTTCACGCCGTGTGTCTTAGGCCTAACAGTAAAATTCTTAATACACTTTAAATAACTGATAGCAAACTGTATTAATCCTAAAGAACTGTATTTTCAATGGGAAGAGAGAAAGTCACTGCCAAGCACTTCTGGTTGTAGCTTATCCTCATTGTAAACAAAGGATCACGCATGTAGAAATTTAGCATGCCTGATCATTTTGTTTTCTGCCATATTCTGAAAGAATTTCGGCCTAACACCAGCAGAGTTGGTGTAAAGGCATGCTTCCCCATACTCTGAAATTCTTTACCACAACATATCAGACTCTCACCTACCATGGAAACCTTCAAGAGGAACCTGAAGACCCACCTCTTCCGACAAGCCTACAACCTGCCGTAACCCTCAGTCCACTATACCACTGCACGATCACCTCTACCCTGTATCCTCACCCATCCCCTGTAGGCTGTGAGCCCTCATGGACAGGTCCCTCTCTCCTCCTGTAGGAGTCTGTGCCTTGCAATGTTCATGATTATTGTACTTGTCCATATTATGTACCCTTTTCACTTTTAAAGTGCCATAGAATAAATGGGGCCATAATAATAAAAAATATATTTTAGAAAACTCCCCCATAAAAGCTGTACTGGATTAAATTGTAGGGAGCTGCTGCTTGCTTATCTCCAGAGGAAGCAACAGGATAGGACATTGTAATCGAGCATTCCCAATACTTTCAGGGCTCAGGAGGCTCCATAGACATCTGACGGTTGCTTTGTGTCCTAAAATCAGTGGGTTCAGTCGTCTTTAATATGTGCGCAGCTAGATTTTTCCTATGTCGTAGACAGAAAAAAAAAATTAGAGTTTTTTACATATTGGAGAACCATGATGAATCTTGCAGAATATGATATCAGGGTACTGCTGAGAATACAGAGAAGAATACATTAGCACCATTTACAGGGAACTGTAGAATGATAAGCATTATAATCACAATAACTTGGAGAAGCTTTTCGGCTTAACTATAAAATTCAAAGATGCATGAAGGGTTTTTTTTCAGACTGATAAAAGTGCCCTATTCTTACTGACTCTTGGTTGGCAGTATGAAGCCCTAAATGGGTTATTCTCATTATTATAAATGGCTTTTAAAAATGTTCCCCATACTCAAGAATAGAAGGATAGCTAATTTGACAGCTTGTTGCTCATTGTTTACATTACCAGCCACTGCTGCAATATATCAGTAGTGGTCAAGTCTCCCAGGGAAGGAGGGCAGTGCTTACAAGCTTTTTTCTATAGAGCTTGTCAGTGCTGACCTGAAATTGGCCAAGCCACTGTAATTGGATAACTTCAGTTCTACTCTTCTCCCCTGATACTGCAGAGACAAGGGTGCCTCTGCTTGCAGCATTGGAATCCATAGTCTAAACCAACAGTATAACAACACCGCTGGTCCAAACTATTCATCTATCAGAAATCCACGGCTTCCACCAGCAAGCAGGAAGCTGAGAGGCCGGCGAGCGGTCGGTTCATGAAGCCAAGGGATGAAAACAAACATTTATAGAGTAAATCTGCTTTTTTCACTTCCTGAATTGATCTTTCACTCTCATTTCATGGGTAAAATGTGTAAAATCTGTATTTAGTGACAACAGATTTTTATATTTTACCCTTAACGGACATAAAAATTACAGTTTTTGCAGGAAAAAGATAAGAAACAGACATTTTGCTGCAAGTTCTCCTAAAATGACAGTTACAGTTCTCAATAGAACTTTATAAGCACCAACTGTCATCCCTAAGTAATGATAAAATCTGTATTCACTGAAGACAGATTTTACCTGTGGTATGAGAATTTTGAGAATGACCGATCAGTTCTGGTGGAGAAAGAATATTTTCCTTATATAAAATAAAGGTTTGGAATTTTATGTGTACTATTGATGATTTATGGAAGAAAAATTAAAGCAACATTTGCTCTTTCAAGCTAGGAATAGGCATTTTTACTTTGATTGTATTTGAGATATTAGAATGGTACCGTATATACTGGCGTATAAGACGAATTTTTACCCCCTTAAAATAATGGCTACAGTGGGGGGTCGTCTTATACGCCGGATATACGGGGGGGGGGGTGTATATATATATGTACACTGCAGCGTCCAGGGGAGGTGGGGGCAGCAGCTCTGGGGCACAGGGGAACGCTGCGGGCTGCAGCCTTTGATCTCCTGCACCCGCTCATATAATATGCACAGCCGCTGTCCATCTCCAATGGTGCTGAAATCGCACGCAGTGAGGGGCTGGGGCAGCGGTGCATATTATATGAGCCTGCGCCCCCCTGTGATCGCACATGCCCACCCCTGTGTTAGATTTGGCCCCCAGGCTGCTGCTCATTCTAAAATAAAAAAGCTTTACTTACCCCTCCAGCGTTTCTCCCCGTGTCCCTGCTTCCACTGTGATCAGGCAGGCAGAGAGCTCAGCCTGCTGTGCCGATCACATGACCGCACTGAGAACCAGGAAGTGGAAGAACAGAAGCACGGAGCCAGACAGGAGGGAGCTCAGCGCTGGAGGAGATAAGGAAAGAGGGTTTTATTTTACTTTGGGCAGCAGCCTAGGGGCCATATCTGACACAGGGGGACTTGTGCGATCTATAGGGGCCATGGGCAGCACTATGGGGGCGATATCTGACACAGGGGGACTTGTGCGATCTATATAGGGGCCATGGGCAGCACTATGGGGGCGATATCTAACACGGGGACTTGTGCGATCTATAGGGACCATGGGCAGCACTATGGGGGCGATATCTAACACAGGGGGACTTGTGCGATCTATATAGGGGCCATGGGCAGCACTATGGGGGCGATATCTAACACAGGGGGACTTGTGCGATCTATATAGGGGCCATGGGCAGCACTATGGGGGCGATATCTAACACAGGGGGACTTGTGCGATCTATATAGGGGCCATGGGCAGCACTATGGGGGCGATATCTAACACAGGGGGACTTGTGCGATCTATAGGGACCATGGGCAGCACTATGGGGGCGATATATAACACAGGGGGACTTGTGCGATCTATATAGGAGCCATGGGCAGCACTATGGGGGCGATATCTAACACAGGGGGACTTGTGCGATCTATAGGGGCTATGGGCAGCAGCATGGGGGCGTTATCTAACACGGGAACGTGTGCAATCCATAGGGGACCATAGGCAGCACAGGGGAACGTGTGCCATCACAAGGGGGCTATATTCAATATAAGGGGGCCATATCCAGATTAAGGGGGCTAATTTTAGGATGGGGGGCTATGAGGGACATATACCCTATATGATTTGTTAGAGGGACACTGGCATTATAAGATGGACCCCATTTAACATTAAAAAAAAAAAATTCTCTTTTCCTTCACCAAATTTGGGGGTGCGTCTTATAATCAGGTGCGTCTTATAAAGCGAAAAATACGGTATATATCATACAGCAGGGGTCGGGAACCTATGGCTCGCGAGCCAGATATGGCTCTTTTGATGGCCGTATCTGGCTCGCAGACAGGGCTCCTACCTGTCTATGGGCAAATGCCGGGGCCCTGGAGAGCCGGGGGGGCCCACTCGGCCTCGTCAGTTCTCCTGTCCCTTGGCCGGGGCCCACTCGCCTTTATAGTTCTGCTGCCCCCGGCCGAGTTCCGGGGACCGCAGTCCTCGGCAGCAATCTGCGGCGCCGTCACTTTAAGGCGCGCAGACATCCTGTTTTGAATTTCATCTGTGGGCGGAGCTACCGCCTTCTCAGTCCCACAGATGAAGGAGGCGAGCTTCTGTCCGGCGCTGTGTGGGCCCCCTCTCCACCGTGACCTAATCGGGTAAATGCCCTCCCCGCCTCCCCATTATGGGCCCCGGTGAGCTGCTTCTAACCCCCCAGATGTATGCCCTGCCAATCCCCCCCCGCCGATGCCGCGGGTGCTGTACCCGCCGAGCCGCGGGTGCAGGCCCCACAGAGCAGCAGAGTTGTGTGTATTTGTCTGTATGTAGCAGAGTTGTATGTGTTTGTCTGTATGTAGCAGAGTTGTATGTGTTTGTCTGTATGTAGCAGAGTTGTATGTGTTTGTCTGTATGTAGCAGAGTTGTATGTGTTTGTCTGTATGTAGCAGAGTTATATGTGTTTGTCTGTATGTAGCAGAGTTGTATGTGTTTGTCTGTATGTAGCAGAGTTGTGTGTGTTTGTCTGTATGTAGCAGAGTTGTATGTGTTTGTCTGTATGTAGCAGAGTTGTATGTGTTTGTCTGTATGTAGCAGAGTTGTGTGTATGTGTTTGTCTGTATGTAGCAGAGTTGTGTGTGTTTGTCTGTATGTAGCAGAGTTGTGTGTGTTTGTCTGTTTGTAGCAGAGTTGTGTGTGTCTGTTTGTAGCAGAGTGTAGTACCATTGTTTCAGTCCAGTTGTGGCTTTATACAGCAGGGAGGAGCATTCCTTGCTGTACTAAGTGAACATTGGAGCGATTGATCTGTCAATGGCCCTTTAAAAACATATTGTACGGCTCTCGCGGAATTAAAATTAACATGTTGCAATCAAAGCAGACTTTTTTTCATTTGGGAGCGGGGTAGTCTTATACAGTGAGTATATCCCAAATTCTATATTTTTAGGGCAGAAGTTGGGGGTCGTCTTATACGCCCAGTCGTCTTATACGCCGGCATACTTCTTACAAAAAAGTGTTGTAATTCTCAGGGCTTAAAAGGGAACCTTGTCACTGCTTTTTTGGCCTATATGCTGCTGCCATCACCACTGGTACAGCATTCTAACATGCTGTATTTAAGAGCCCAGGCTGTGGGTATAACATAAAAACCACTTTATAATACTTACCTAACGGTCGCGCGTTGGGCCATATGGGCGTCTCCGTTGTCCGGCACCGCCTCTTTTGTCCATCTTTGTGCTGCTCCTCTAGCCGCGGTGCATGACGGGTCCGACGTCATACACACTCACTGGCATTCAGGTCCTGAGCAGGCGCACTTTGATCTGCCCTGAGCAGGGCATATCAAAGTATTGTAGAGCGCCTGCGCAGGACCGGCAAGTGTATATGACGCAGCCGCGTCATGCACCCAGGCTTCAGAAAGAGGATGAAGATGGCCGAAAGAGGAGGCACCGGCACCGGAGAACGGAGACACCCATAAGGCCCACCGCGCGACCGTTAGGTAAGTATTATAAAGCGTTTTTTATGTTATACCCCCGGCCTGGGCTCTTATATGCAGCATGTTAGAATGGTGTATATAAGAGCCCAGTGGTGGTTGCAGCTTATACGCCAAAAAAGTGATGACAGGTTCCCTTTAATCAGCTAGAACTTCCAATAAAAATAAAATTTGACATAAGGGAGGAATTTATTGCCAAAATCTTTACACTACCTGAGCAAATCAAAGTAAAATTCTTTCTCCATATAGTCCAGTGTAAAGCAGGAATGACATGCACTTGTGATGGTGGGCACATCAGCGGGAGAATGGAGCAGAGCAGTATTTATTAACCCGATTTGGGAGCAGATGACATTCTGTAAAGATATGAAGATATGGACGTTGGAAGATAAAGAGGAGATGTTTTAATTTATGAATGGCGCTGAACAGGTGGAAAAAGCCAGTGAATTGAATAAAAGTGAATTCTATAGAGGATGTATTCACAAGAGGTCTTTTATGTTATGAGAGATGAAGTAAGCGGCGCACAGATTCTGTAACCGAGCGTCCACGGCAATCCTAAGCAGCTGACAACCAGAGAGAACAAGGAAGAGCGATCCCAGGGGATCACAAGAAGGGAGCAAATCCCAGCGCACCTCTGACACTGCGGCGCACACCGGTGCCTAGGAGACTGACGCCTCTGATGAATACATGGGAATGTTTGTACTTTGAAGTGCACGACGAGTAGAAAGAATGAATACCGGAGCACTGTAAACTTTCTTTTTTTTCTTTTCAAATGTCTTGTTTTGGCTAAATACTGCAACTCACGGCATTAAATTCTAGAAATGGAACAATTCACAAAACACCAAAGACAAGACAAGTTTTATCATGGGAACAATGAGGCTAAAAAAAATGGAAGAATCCATCTGGTTTTTTTTTTCCAGAGTCTAAACATTCACTGTTAATTGTTTTATTCTTTATAGTTCTTCTACCTGCAGCACAAATAAACCCGGGGTGAATTAGATGTTGAGAAGTCTGGATTTACAAGGCTGCTTGTGATTCATATCAGGAATCCGAAGAAACTTCTGTTGGTAAATTATAAATAGACCCTGTACATTTCAGTAGCCAGCCATCGAATGGAAATGTTTTACATATTAAATTGCTTGGGTCAGGAAACTGCACTGTGACCACCTAATAATACACTTACTGTGCCAATACATCATTGTACCGCTCCTCCCGATATAACAAATACCATATGCTGCTCAATACAGTGCGTCGCGTGGACCATTGTTCTGGAGCCTAAAATGCTACATGGGATTGTTAGATATTGAAAACCCAAATAACCTTGGATGGCACCCTGAGTCTTTGTCAAATGGAGCCAACAGGTACTTCATGTGTATTGACGGGTCAATAGAAGAGCACCAAAATGAACGATTATCCAGTTTTTCAAATAATGCAATGTTGATTCTGCACAGGAATGAGCATGTTGATTGCAGGCCCCCATGGAACTGGAAATAAACAGTGTATGTATGTACATGTACGTGTATATGCGTGTGCATACGTGAGCATACTGTGCAGTTGCACTAGGAAAAAGTAGCTGCCACTGGTCTGTTGGACTGAATGTTTACCTTTAGGCAAATTTTTGAAGGAAACATCATAGGAAAGACTGTTCCCAATTATCAGCCCAACTACACAGTCAATCATCTGACGATTGAGCAAAATTCTCATTCATTGGATGCAATGATTTTTATGCCCCCATATTATTTTCTTAGTGATCATTCTGTGCTCGTATAATGTTCAGAAGCGTACATATAGTCATTGGGTCAAGGTCTGGCTTGACCCAACTTAAGGGACCAAAGACTTTAGATAACTGACGATTGACAGCTGTCTCTCATGACCTCCCCATAATCATGTATGCTCATTTCAACAGAACATGCATGTGGTTCAATAGGAAAAAAGGAGATAAGCCAATTGGAGTACTAAATTCTACTGATCCATTTCTCCCAAACCATCCTGTAGGTGACGGGGAGTCAGGATGCTTCTTTATATATTAGACCAGTGACTTGAATTATAGAAAAAAAGCCACAAAAATGTGCTTTGTCATAAGCTACAGGGAACTGACTGATCCATAACCCATCGCCCCTTCTGCAAGTATATATTTATGCATATTCAATATAATATATTGCACCATTGACAGCCCATATTGTATATATATATATATATATATATATATATATATATATATATATATACATATACATATATCTATACATATATCTATATATATCTATATATCTATATATATTTTTATATATATATATATATATATATATATATATATATATTACACACTGCAGTGCACATTTTATATATATATATATATATATATATATATATATATATATATATACATATAAAAATAATTTTTACACATGTATACAGTCATGCTCGAAAGCATTGGCAGCCTTGAAATTGTTCCTGAAAATAAAGTATTTCTTCCAGAAAAATTTTACATCATTTGTTCTACACAAATATTTCCTTTTTGTGTATTTGAACACAAAGAAATAAACAAAATGATCCAGACAAAATAGTGGGTAAACAACTTTGTTTCAAGAATGTGATAATCGTTCAAATTCCCCTGTGGCGAGTAAAAGATGTGAGCAATATATAAATCAAAAAGGAAATCAGATAAAAAAAGGGAGAAGTTGAAACAATCTTTGCATTTAGTGTTTGGGTGTGCCACACTGAGCATGGAGAATAAAAAGAGACGAGAACCAAAATTGTTGAAAAATATCAACAAGCTCAAGGTTACTAGTCCATCTCCAGAGATCTTGAGGTTCCTTTGTCCACAAGATGCAACATAATCAAGAGGTTTACAACTCATGGCACCATAGCAAACCTCCAGAGATGTGCAGGGCACAGAAAAACTGATAAAAGGTTGAGACGCAGGATACTCTGGGTAGTACATAAGGAGCCACACTCAAGTTCCAAAGAAATTCAAGCTGTCTTGCAGGCTCAAGGTATGCTGTGTGTTTGTCGACATTTAAACTAAATTAAACACTATGGCAGGAGACCCAGGAGGACCCCACTGTTGACACAGAAATACAAAAGCCACACTGTAGTTTGCCAAAGTCCTTTTGGAAAAAGAGTCTTGTAGACAGATGACACTAAGGCGGGCATTACACGCTGCGACATCGCTAGCAATTGCTAGCGATGTCGAGCGCGATAGCACCCGTCCCCGTCATACATGCAATATCTGGTGCTTGCTGCCTCAGCGAACATTATCGCTACGGCAGCTTCACCCGCACATACCTAGTCGGCGACGTCGCTGTGACCGCCAAACAATCCCTCCTTCAAGGGGGAGGTGCGTTCGGCGTCACAGCGACGTCACTAAGCGGCTGGCCAATAGCAGCGGAGGGGCGTAGATGAGCGGGACATAACATCCCGCCCACCTGCTTCCTTCCGCATTGGCGGTGGACGCAGGTAAGGAGATGTTTTTTGTTCTTGCGGTGTCACACATAGCGATGTGTGGTGCTGGAGAAAGGACAAACAACATCGTATCTGCAGCAGTAACGAAGTTATGAAAATGAACGACGTGACACAGATCAGCGATTTTTTACGCTTTTGCGCTCTTTCATCGTCGCACCTAGGATTTACACATTGCGATGTCGCTACCGGCGCCGGATGTGTGTTACTAACGATGTGACCCCGACGATATATCGGTAGCGATGTCGCAACATGTAAAGCCCGCCTAAGAGTTTTTAGTAGAGCACATCATTTTAGTGTTTACTGACAACAGAAAGAGGACAACAAAACACAAACAAACAGTACCTACAGTCAAATATGGTGGAGATGTTTTTTTGTTTTGTTTTTGCTGCCTCTAGCACTGTGTGCCTTGACTGTGTGCAAGGCATCATAAAATCTGAAGATTACCAAAGGATTTTGGGTTGCAATGTAGTGCAAAGTGTCAGAAAGATGGGTTTACGCCCTAGGTCATGGATCTTCCAGCAGGACAATGACCCTAAACATACTTCAAGAATCACCCAGAAATGGCTGGAAACAAAGTGCTAGAGAGTCCTGAAGTGGCAGTAAGGAGTCCATATTTAAATCCCATTGAAGACCTGTGGAGAGATCTTATAATTGTTGTTGGGAGAAGGCAAATATTAAGTTGAAGGTGCTAACAATTTTGTCCTGCCTATTTTTGGAGTTTTGTGTGAAATTATGTCCAATTTTCCTTTCTCTTTTCCTTTTTTGTGTTGTTCCAATACACACAAAAGAAAATAAACATGTAGATGCAATTTTTTTTTAGGAGAAAGACTTCATTTTCTTAAACAATTTCAAGGGTGCCAACACTTTTGAGCATGTACCATATTTTTTGCTTTATAAGACGCACTTTTGTTCCCCCAAATTTTGGGGGAAAGTAGGGGGTGCATCTTATAATCCAAATATACGGGTTATATACTCCAGGGCCCAGGGGAGGTGGGGGCAGCTCTGGAGCGGTGCTGGCGGCTGAGGCAGGCTGGTGAAGGCTGTAGGAGGCAGCAGGATATCGCCTGCTCCCGTTCATATAATATGCACTGCCACTGTCCATCACTGTGGTGCTGAAACCGCACTGCGGTGATGGGCTGGGGGAGCGGCGCATATTATATATGCCTGCGCCCCCCTTTGATGGCACATGCCCCCCCCCCTGTGTTAGATATGGCCCCCATGCTGCTGCCTCTAGTAAAATAAAAAACCCTTTACTTACCTCCTCCAGCGTGTCTCCCCGGTCTCCCTGCTGCCGCTGTGATCAGGCACGCAGAGATGATGTCCCTTTGCTGTGCCGATCACATGACCGGCACTGAGAACCAGGAAGTGCAGGAGCTCAGCAGCACGGAGGGAGACACGAGGGAGGACAGCGCTGGAAAAGGTAAATAAATAGTTTTTTTATTTTACTATGGGCAGCAGCATGGGGGCCATATCAAACACAGGGGACGTGTGCCATCTATAGGGTGCCATGGGCAGCACAGGGGGACGTGTGCCATCCATAGGGGGCCATGGGCAGCACACGGGGACCAGTGCCATCCATAGGAGACCTGTACCAGCTGTAGGAGATGTGTGCCATCTATAGGAGACCTGTGCCACCTGTAGGGGACATGTGCCAGCAATAGGGGACGTGTGCCATCAATGGGGGACATGTGGCATCACTGGGGGGATGTGTGCCAGTACAGGGCTATAGTCAATATAAGGGGGCCATATCTAGATTAAGGGGGCTAATTTTAGGATGGGGGGGCTATGAGGGACATATACCCTATATGATTTGTTAGACGGACACTGGCATTATAAGACGGACCCCATTTAACATTCAAAAAACAATCTCTTTTCCTTCACCAAATTTGGGGGTACATCTTATAATCAGGTGCGTCTTATAAAGCGAAAAATACGGTGTGTATATATATATATATATATACACACACACACACTGTAGAATTTTGTAGAATTTTAACATTATACAGTAATACTTTTCTATATAGTACTGTATAATTTTCTCATAGAGAGTATGAATGGTGTATCTGTGAATTTATGTACATGCCTTAACAGTTATGTGCAGTCCAGCTGCAGGCAATGGACTACAAATCTCAGCATGCACTGCAGCCAATACCATAAAAAATAGGAATATAAAACTCAAAACATGTTGTCAGTTTCTCTAATCCACTGAAATGAGATCTGGTACTTATATTAGTGGCATGTCAAGACTTCATCCACTGCCAAAGATAAACTGTTTTCCCCCCTGAGATTGCTTGGCATTTTCTGGTATTTCATTTCCTCTCCAAACTATCTCCGAGCTCATACAGAACAGATCAGTACTCATAATATTTATTTAGGACACAGTATGTTACCGTAATACTGATTGTTAGTCAGGAATTTAAATACCACACAATTATCTGATGGCAAGAATGGAAAATGTTGTACAATCATGTAACAGCAGCTGCTCGGGGCTCGGTAACACAGTTTAGTAATGACCTCCAAATTACTCATTTGGATGCCAACTATTGTAGGTCTATGACCAAACTGTGCAAATAAATGGATTATTTCAACTGTGCTCTGTCTTAGGAAAATAAATGGTAGGTGACACTGATCGTCTACAGATACTCATGACACTAGTGTAGTGAGCAAATCATAAAGGAAAGTGTCATAAGGACTGAGTACCCTTACATCAGGGTATTTTTATTATACACTATAAAAAGGGGAACGAATGGACCATCTGTAGCCACTTAGTTGGTCCACTAAAGTGACAATCACCATAAAATTAAGTCAAGACCTTTTTCTTCTAACATCTGGCATCAGAGGAGACTCGGGACACCCCATATATATATTGGATGGTCAGCCCGTCCTGTCACAGTTTGGGGATTCAAACAAGATTCACTTTAATACTGGCAGAGAACTGGCATAAAGAATTGGATTGCCTTGGCAAGCCCTTAGAGCTTTTGTACATGTACCATGTTTTATAGACTGTTGAATGCAATGATATGTTTGGGTTTGTATCAATGCCAGCCATCTAGCAGCCAGTCGACTTTACATTAGATGTTATATAAGATAGGGTTAAAATAGGGGAAGGGAGGAGTGGCATATGGTAGAAAAGAGAACAGGAGGGAAGGCTTGAGAGGGGACCAGTAGAGAATAGGGTTCAGGTGTGAGAAGACGTGGTCTTGGTGCTAGGGTTAGACAGGAAACCTTGAGGTAACCTAGAGAGGTCTAGAGCCTACGGCTCACTCCAACAGGCTTAGAGAGTCATCCAGCTAAAGAGCCATCGAGGCCCAGAATAAAAGAAAGGTGAACAGAGTAAGGGGCAAGGAGACTCAGACAACGGATCTTGAAGACAAGATCCAAGATAAAGGGGGACAGGTCGAGGAGCTATACCCCACACTGAGAGGAAGGAAGGAAAGGAAGGCCATGTCTGTCAGGTATGAAGAATAAAGGTGAATGATTCTGGTTGGCTAAGCAAACTCAGGTGTTGTGTTTTACTAACTGTCTACAATGATGACTGCCAGCAAGGGATGAACACCAGCATGAAGAAACCAGTAAGTGACATGCACCCCACCCAAAGTCACATCTGCACACAAAGTCTCCTTGGTGAAGGAGTGCTGCACCCTCCTCCTTCCCTTTCTTGGGCCCATAGACTTGTATTTGCCTTTGTCATGCTTACTGACTGAAAAAAATGGACATGTCTCTGTGTGTCTTGAACGAACACATGGTCAGTGAAAAAATACACACATGTGAGCATCCCCATAGGTTATCATGGGTACATGTGGTATCTGTGGAAAAAAAACGGATGACACATTTACTAGAAAAAAGGACATCTGAAGGAGGAGGCCTTAGTATTTCTGCTATATGTTAGCAACCCATTCAGCCAGTTTCCTATCTTGTTGGGATCGCAGCTGCACTCTTATGTGGATGAATGTAAAGTGCATGATCTAAACAAGGTACTTCCCATAATGGAGGCGAACACGAAAACTGTAAAAGCAATACATAATGTGCTGTAACACTCGCTTAATACTAGATGGGTAAAGCGAGGTAATTACTATGGCTTACAGCAGTTTCTGTATGTGCTACACTTCTGATACATGTTCATAACTTCGGAAATGTTGAAAGGGCTGGCAGGTTGGAGAACATTGTGCTCCTCTCAATTACACACAGGAGTAAACATGCAGGGAATTCTTTTTCGGGAGAAAGGTTCTTTATTTGAATATTTTTGCATTGTGTTGCAGGACTCGCAGACTGGTAATTACTGTAAGCACAGGTCAGTACCCTGTGGTTTACAAGCTTCATACAGCTAGTCAGTAACACATTAAACAATCCATTGCCTGGCATCAAACCAGAGGTGGCTCCAATGCACGAGAAACTCATAATTGCTCACAGTTCCAAGTTGTCTAACATGAGGGTAATTATCCTCGCTGGTTTTCCGGCTATATACTGTTTTCGATACTGTATCTTCTGCGCCTCATTTAATACATATATATGATTATTAATTCACAGGTGGATATATCATTGGTGCAGCCGACAGGGGCCCATTTCTACCTCCAACTTCTCTTATGGACAGAACCTATTATACTGTGAAGCGCCCATATAGTGTTCTTACACAGGGGTCTTTTTCTTTTTGTGTTTGTCAATTAATTAATTACATTTATATTTAGTGATAAATATTCTTTCCCAATATGAATAATTAATTTGATCTTCCAACGCGGTTTCATCAGAACTGACTACATTGTACATGAGGTTGGCATACTGTGCTACATTGTACATGAGGTTGGCATACTGCGCTACATTGTACATGAGGTTGGCATACTGCGCCTGCTGGTTCCTCAACATAGAAATTACAATTATTTCCATATATTGGGATCTGAACAGGAAAACGGACATCATTACATCTCTGTTATAAGTCAGTGAGTCACTTTCTGTCAAATTGAATTTGCTTCAAACTTCACAATGAAATTTGAATTTGCAAGAAAGCAAATTTTGGGGGGTTTAATTTATATGAATCCGACAAATCAGCAGGTCAGCCGCCATATTATTGGACTCAAAAGGATTGGGAAGGAGTTAAAAAAAAAATAAAAAAAAATTATTCCTTACCAGTCCCTAACTAGCCACTTTTGATCCTAACACCTACAGGGCCAGGATTAGAAGGGGTGAGCTAGTAACTTTCCCAGGGCCCACACTCCCTTAATGGCCCCCCGCAGGAGCTGTACTAATAACATTTAAAGAATTAAATAAAAAAAAAATAATAAAAAATACACGTATTTAGTATTGCGGAGTTCGTAATAGTCTGAGCTATGAAAATATAAAATAAATACATTTTTTTGTCCACCATAAAATTACATGAAGTAAGAGGCGATCAAAATATTGTATCTGCCCAAAATTCTATCAGTAAAAACAAAAGCTCAGGGAGTAAAAAATAATCCCTCATACAGCCCAATATCCCGAAAAATGAAAACGTTACAGGTCTCAGTCTGGTCCGATGGGCGTTGCTGGTCTTGACCCAATGCCTCCTCTATCCTTGTGATTGCCATCCTCCGTCTTGCTTCGTGTGGATGATGTGTTCTACGTCATCCACACAGTGTTCTCCATTGTGCTCCAGTGCCCGCACAGTTCTCTGTGCCCTGCTGAGTGCAGATCAAAGTATTGTAGTGCGCACGCGCGAACAGTCTTTGACCTTTCTTCGCACCTGCGCATCATAGTACTTTGCTCTGCCTGCAGCAGGACGGATAAACGTGCACATGCGCAATGGAGGACTCTGTGTAGGTGACATACAACACGTCATCCACATGAAGCAAAAAGAGGACGGTCATCACATGCAGAGAGGAGATGCCGGATTGAGACTAGCAACGTCTATCGGACCGGACCGCATTACAGGTGAGTAGGTGACATGTTCCCTTTAAAGAAACTTTGGTTGTCTGGTCATTTCAGGTATCCTTTCATGTTCAAAACCTGCATAAAAATTAAGTGGCACTTTCCAACTACAGAATGGTGTAAAATTCTAAATATTATACATTAGTTACTGTATATACCCATTTTAAGTATTATTCATAAAGTGGCACAGATGTCCATATATCAGCAGTATGTAGTTATCCCCTAGGTTCCTTCACATGCTGTGAGCTTTCAATACATTTGCTTTGCTTCTTCCCAGGTCACTGACCCAACCCCCATTGCACTTCTAACTTGATTTGCATATAGATTGATCATGACTGGCACAGCTACAGAAAAGGTGTCATTTTTTGGGGGGACAGACTCTTATACAAGCAGACAATTTCCTACATAAGTAGTAAAAAATTGAAAAATTGCTGACCAGTTCCTTTTAAATGGCAGGAGGAAGGTTGGAATCTCTCATTTTCGGGCCAAACAATAATGAATGAAAATTAAATAAGTATTGTCTATCCTCTAAGCCGGAATTATTTCCTAAAATAATATTGACTATATACAAAGTGGGTTTTGAAATACCTGGCAGAATTCTTGCAGGATCAGCACTACCCTCAGGTTGTGTCTGGTATTGCATCTCTTCCCCATTGAAATAAGTGCACAGTAACTGAGCAGTAATTCCACTCACAGCCTGAGACAAGAGGGGCGCTGTTCTCGGGAAGAAATCCCTCACCTATCCCTCTTTTGATTGACGCTGTGTTTATATAAAGAGGAAACAACTTCTCCTTTTCTCAGTATATGACAGATCGAAACTTTCCAAATTAATTTACATTTGTTTATCCCTGTTTTTGCAGTAAGTTAATACAAAGATGAAAATTTAAGAATGCTAATTAGTTTATCATTGTTGTTCAATTAACTTGTCTCATGTACATTGACACATGATGAATTCTTGCTCCGGATCCAGCGGGCTGGGAAACGGTGCACACCTTTCATAACTAAGACAAATGACTCATTTTCACTGAGCGCCTTAAATAGGAGCATTAATGCCATTTATTTGCATTATTCCAATACTCCAAAAATATTAGACGCATGGAGTAGTCACTGCAGTCGTGGCAGGTTCATTTTAATTAGATTTCACACATTCCCATGATAGCCGGTGTAGAATGAGTAAGTAAATGACAGAAGGTTTTTTTGTGTCGTATAATCTAGTTTATTACGGAGTGTTAAATCCACTTGGGGTAAATGGCTGCTTTCACTGCTGGCCGTGTTGTGCCGCTGCCATGTGACTGGGTGTGTCAGCGGGGAGCAGTGCGTTACTCACATGTCCGAGAACGGACTCTTTCAAGTCAAGGATGGTGACAAATTGCTATTTGGTAAGGACTAAGCAAGCACAAAGGACCAGTCTCACTCTATATTTCCTGCCTGTTCTTTGTATAACAAGATGGATGAAACAGTGAGGGAGAAAGGAGTTTATATCCGAGCACACTCCAGCCATTGTGTATGCATGCAGCCATTACTAATGAACAATGTTTTGGAATATGTTATACCCTATAGGGCTGGGAATACCATTTTGGATAATGCAGTAATCACATACAGCTGAAATATTATTAGTGATGAGCGGATAGTGACTATTCGTGTTCAGATTATTCGTAACGAATCCTAAAGTACTATTCCGGTATTCATCACGAATAATGAACCTAATACAAGTCAATGGAGAATCCGAGCATTTTTCTGGAAAACCTTCACAAAAAATGTTCGAGTTCCCCAATTACTTGCATTAGGTTCATTATTCATGACAAATACCAGAATAGTAATTTGGGATTTGTTACGAATAATCCGAACACGAATAGTTACTATTCGCCTATCCTTATTGATGAGATAGCACTACCATGCTCAGGTGCTCAGTACTTGTGATGAGCGAGCACTACCATGCTCAGTACTTATGATGAGCGAGCACTACTATGCTTGAGTGCTCAGTACTTGTAATAAACGAGCACTACCATGCTCGGGTGCTTGGTACTTATGATGAGCGAGCACTACCATGCTCAGGTCCTCAGTACTTGTGAAGAGCGAGCACTACCATGCTCAGGTCCTCAGTACTTGTCATGAGCGAGCACTACCATGCTCAGTACTTTTGATGAGCGAGCACTACTATGCTTGAGTACTCAGTACTTGTGATGAGCCAGCACTACCATGCTCGGGTGCTCAGTACTTATGATGAGCGAGCACTACCATGCTCGGGTGCTAGGTACTTGTGATGAGAGAGCAGTAGCATTCTTAGGTGCTCAGTACTCATAACAAGCAGTTCAGCGCTCGGATGGGTGCGACTCAAGTACCAAGTATAATGGATGTCAATGGGGAACTTGAGCATTTTACTGGGAACTCTGACGGAAAAATGCTTGAGTTCCCCCATTGACTTCCATTATTCTCATGGACTTGCATCGAACCCATCCAAGTATCTAACCCCTTGGTACGTATACCAAGCAGCCGAGCATGGTAGTGCGCGCTCATCACTGGTTATTATAATTTAGGAACACTGGTAACATTCAGATTCAAAGGCATTAACCAATATGGCTACTTACATCCAATATCAACACCACGTGTGTCTACAGGTCATTTACAGTATTGCAGCTGATCGCCATTGAGATCAATGAAGCTGAGCTATAATAAAAGACGAACTACTGAGCTGCTGTTTTTAGAAGAAAGCAGCCATGATTTTGTAACAGCTATTAAAAAGCTATAGGTACA
The DNA here is from genome assembly GCF_048569485.1 of Anomaloglossus baeobatrachus. Taxonomy (NCBI): domain Eukaryota; kingdom Metazoa; phylum Chordata; class Amphibia; order Anura; family Aromobatidae; genus Anomaloglossus; species Anomaloglossus baeobatrachus. The sequence continues at coordinate 807,509,958 of NC_134353.1, read as the reverse complement.
CTAAATACATACTATCAGTCTGACACAAAGAGCTACAAAGGAAAATATTATTATTTATTATTATGGTGCCATTTATTCCATGGCGCTGTACATGTGAAAAGGGGTGTACATAATATGGACAAGTACAATAATCATAAACAATACAAGGCACAGACAGGTACAGGAGGAGAAAGGACCCTGCCCACGAGGGCTCACAGTCTACAAATGGTAGGGGATACAGTAGGTGAGGGTGGAGATGGTCCTGCATAGGTAATAAGCAGGTGACAGCAGTACCACATGCTAATTCTCTCATGAATAACTCCCTTTAAAGCCTGATGACTGTGCTCCAGACTTGTCTACACAGGTGTAACTACACTTGGAGGATATATCCTATGAGATGAGTCTATGGGAGATGCTGAGGTAACAAATTCACTGGATTTTGCATTTAGACCAGGAGCTCTTAGATACTCCTTAAACATGAGAGAAAATCTCATTGAGGCAGTTTCCAAGCACCATGCCTCTTTGGCTTTTACCTCACAGATCTGGTACAATAGGTTCTCTCGAATTCTCAATGAAGCCAATGACAAAAGTACATTTACACTATAGGGCCGGAGTCACAATTGCATGTGAATCGTCCGTGACCTGTGCGAGAAGTGAGTTGCATCACCCAGCACGTCCTGCCGCTCTCCAGACTGGTGCAGGCAGCTGCTTCGACATACATGACACTGCATGCTCCTGTCCAAAGACCACCAGGCCGTTCCGGGTGATGTGACTCACTTCTCATGCGTGTGTGACTCCGGCCTCAAGCTAAAATCCAACATTTGGCTTATTGGAAGTGGATTCCTTTTGGAATTACATGTTGAAAATCCACAGCAGAACACAGCAGAACACAGTACCAGCTACATTGCCGAGATTTGTAAAATTCTAGCTATACTTTGTAGACATTTTTGTTTTGGAAATACACATGGTGCAGATTTTAAAATCCACAGACTGTCAATTCTTTGTGTGACTTTGACTTTTATTACTTGTGGCTTTGTGGGGTTATCCATGTCATATCTGCCACCGGCAAATCTGCCCTTGTGGAGCCTAAGGGTACCTTCACACTTAGCGATGCAGCAGCGATCCGGCCAGCGATCTGACCTGGTCAGGATCGCTGCTGCATCGCTACATGGTCGCTGGTGAGCTGTCAAACAGGCAGATCTCACCAGCGACCAGTGAACAGCCCCCAGCCAGCAGCGACGTGCAAGCGACGCTGCGCTTGCACGGAGCCGCCGTCTGGAAGCTGCGGAGACTGGTAACTAAGGTAAACATCGGGTATGGTTACCCGATGTTTACATTAGTTACCAGCGCACACCGCTTAGCTGTGTGTGCAGGGAGCAGGGAGCCGCGCACACTGAGCGCTGGCTCCTTGCTCTCCTAGCTACAGTACACATCGGGTTAATTAACCCGATGTGTAATGCAGCTACATGTGCAGAGAGCAGGGAGCCGCGCACACTGCTTAGCGCTGGCTCCTTGCTCTCCTTGCTGCTGTACACATCGGGTTAATTAACCCGATGTGTAATGCAGCTACATGTGCAGAGATCAGGGAGCCGCGCACACTGCTTAGCGCTGGCTCCTTGCTCTCCTAGCTACAGTACACATAGGGTTAATTAACCCGATGTGTACAGCAGCTACATGTGCAAAGAGCCGGAGCCGGCAGCACAGGCAGCGTGAGAGCTGCAGAGGCTGGTAACTAAGGTAAATATCGGGTAACCACCTTGGTTACCCGATGTTTATCTTGGTTACAAGCTTACCTCAGCTGTCAGACGCCGGCTCCTGCTCCCTGCTCGCTTCATTTGTCGCTCTCTCGCTGTCACACACAGCGATCTGTGTGTCACAGTGGGAGAGCGACTTTGAAGAAAACGAACCAGGGCTGTGTGTAACGAGCAGCGATCTAGCAGCAGGGGCCAGATCGCTGCTCAGTGTCACACGCAGCGAGATCGCTAATGAGGTCACTGCTGCGTCACAAAAAGCGTGACTCAGCAGCGATCTCGGCAGTGAGCTCGCTGTGTGTGAAGCACCCCTAAAGCCTGCTTTACACCTTACGATCCAGCATACGATATCATATGCGATCGTAACCGCCCCCATCGTATGTGCGGCACGTTCAATTTTTTTAATGAGCCACACAAACGATTAACCCCTGTCACGACCTCGATGTGGGCGGCGAACGTCCACTTCCTGGAGTGGGAGGGACGTTCGGCGTCATAGCGACGTCACGCGGCAGCCGGCCAATACAAGCGGAGGGGCGGAGCTGAGCGGGACGTAAACATCCCGCCCACCTTCTTCCTTCCGCATTGCTGGCCGGGAGGCGCAGGACGCAGGTAAGATCTGATCATCGTTCCTGGGGTGTCACACACTGCGATGTGTGCTACCCCGGGTACGATGAACAATCTGACGTTCAATTCTAGAGAAATGAACGACGTGCGTGCGATGAACGTTTTACCGTTCAATCGCAATCGCACGTACCTGTGACACACTGCAATGTACCTTACGATGCCGGATGTGCGTCACTTACGACGTGACCCCGCCGACACATTGTAAGATACATTGCAGCGTGTAAAGCGGGCTTTAGAAGGAAAAATGATGCTACCACTGTCTCCTAGTAAAAATGCTGGTCCTAGGCCTCAATAATAAAATTTTCATTGAAACATAAAAGAATATATGTAAAGCTGAACTTTTTCCATACATAATACTGATGTTATCAGGTTCCGGAATGTCATCGTCAATCTACACGTAACAATGTTTCTACTAAGTTTTCAGATTTCGATTAACAGCGCTTCATTAAGTCTTGTTTTTGTTTTCCTCCTAGAATGTTACTTTGCAGCCAAGTCCCTCTCTTTGTGATTTTATCGATTACCTTGTATGCCGTTTTATATTATTAATCTTGCTTATCTGCAGCTGGTTTTTGAGGGATTAAGCAGTACATATCTTCCCCTTCAAGTAAAGGTCATGTGTGTTATGGATCTGAGGCGGACCATCCTAAACTTGGCTCTATGGAAAGACTTTCTTATTGTTCTCCATTGAGAAAAAGATCACACTCGTGATAAGATAAGGAATAGGCAGGATATATAATTACAAGCTACACGTCCTGATTCCTTGATTGATAACTACAGTTGCCAATATCTAAATATAGAATAGTTTGCTTTATTGAGGCTCAAATTCCTATTTTTCCAAAACATCAACCAATATCCCCATTTCATTTATCCTTTCCCAACTACTCAATTTTTCATTCAAATGCCTATACAATCTCCCTTTTTGACAGATGGATATTGGAAAGATGGAATTTGATGCTATTTCTTCTGGCTATAAGAGTAATGGTCAATGGACCCTTCCATTTTTCTCCTTTATGGGCATTTCCAATATTATGTAGGTCTTTATGTAACAAATAACGTACTGTATTTTAGTTGGAAAACAGAATTTCATGAATTTTGTCTAATTTTGTCCGACAAAAAGTAAAACTGTATTTATGCAATTCTATCCGAAACCTGATTATTGAAAATACAGAGAATATAAACAATTGTGGAAAGCAAAACCCAAACCGACCCGAACATTGTTTTTCCCCGTGAGACAAGAGTTATCAAAAGGGAATCCGGTATTCATCAGTATTGATAAATGTTTCTCTACAACTAAAGCCTATAAAACATGTGTAAGGGTATGCTCACGTCACATTTTTGCTGTTTTTCTTCTCCACTCATTTTTCCTATGAAAATGTAGCATTTTACTGCCCCAACAAATGGAATGAAATTTCTGAAATCTCATTCACATGGCAGTTATGTTTTATTGCAAATCTGCAACATATTAATGAGGTTGGCCACTACTTTAACACTGATGGCCTAGCTTTAGGATAGGTCATCACTGTTTTATCGGCCGGGGTTCGACAACCCGCCTATCAGCTGTTGATTGTGCCAGCGGCGGCAGAAGGCAGCCAGAAATATTCAATTCCAGAGCTGCCCTGTCTTCTGATGGGGCTAGGCACTGCCTATCTGCCTCTCATTCAGATCAATAAGAGGCGGATGAGCAGTACCCAGCTGCTACTGCTATTAGAAGTCGGGGCAACTCTTGGGATGAGCATTTCCTGCTGCCGCCGCCGCCAAGACCTGGCACAGCTGATCAGCGGAGGTACCAGGTATTGGACCCCAGCTGATCAGACATTGATAGCCTATCCTTTGGAAAGGCCATCAGTAGTAGCCATCATTCTTTCAGAGTTGTTTCCCATTGTTTTGTAGCATTTTTCCTGCCAAGAAATGTTTTTGATGCGGAAATGTATGCAGCAAGTACTTAATGTGTACACATAAAGTGTTGCAGATGTGTGTCTATTCTGCTACTGACTGGCCATCTGTGCCTCTCAGGGATAAGCTGGGAGTTGTGGGTCAACAACTAATTGCCTAATCCTATTTAGACTATTGTAAAAAGTCCTTAGGTCCATTCTTCTGCATTTTAAAAGAGGTCATCCCTAGGACTCCACTTTAGAGTCCTTATGGTTGTAACCTTAGGTACTTTATGGTATAACACAAACTTAGTAATCGTTAACCTGCTTTGGATATTTCTTATTTGTTACTGTTTATGTTTATTTGGTGTGTTTTATGTCAGTGTAAGGATTGAGTAGTCAGTGTGTGCCCATTTTCTGAACATTTGTCCAATTGGGACTGTACATTCTTGCTTTACGTTATAAGAGGCATGTAACAAGCAGAAAGCCTCCATCTACATATGCATGCCACATACAAAAGAACATTGCCTTCTATCAAAAATCACATTAGAAAAATGGCCAATGCACATTCAGCATAAGCAGGCATTGTTGCAAAAACGAGTGCTATGACCTGACCTAAGTTCTATTCTGTGGAGATGAGCAGAGCGAAACCATTTACATATTTATAGCATAACAAGTGGAAAATATGCTTGGCATTATTGGGTCTATATTGAATTTATACTCTGCTGAACTATTTGCATCTCAAGCACGCAGGAGTTCTGAAGTGGAAATTGATCAGCACTGCCGTTATGGATGGAGTACAGTATTAATAATTTTTTCTTTATTGGAGAATATGCTCGCCGTTCTCCTTGTATTTTCTTTGATTTATAATTGTGATAAGGTAAAGCCTCTTCCAGCTGTTCCTATAATACAGCTCATAATCAAGGTCGGGGGCCTAGATCTGCAAAGTGACAGGAGTAATGTTAATACAACATAATTCACACAGGGATAAATGTCAGCTTAGAATCAAGTGGCATCTAGAAAACTTATAAACTATCACACACGGGCCAGTATCCTCCCAGTCTCTAGGGCATCCACTTTCAGACAAGGTTAAGTAGGTAAAGAGGAGCTTAGACTCACATTCCTGACCGCTTTCCAGGCAAAATAAAATCACATTTTAGGTATAGTAATAGACTAGAAAGGACAACGAGGCAAAACAGTTGGAAAGGTTTACTGGAAAGAACGTACAATGTAGGAATCTATAAAGTGTCAGACTTGGTATACTTCAGGAAACAGAGGAAATAGTAAAAACCTCAACACAATATCAATTCATTTTCTTAGAACGTAACCAAAACGTATAACAAAATAATAAAAATGTCAGCCAAAAATGAGGTCTGCAGCATGTAAAAGTGCAGTGGAGCCATGGCATTAAAAGAAAGCCTAAAAATTGGTTATTTGGAGATATATTTTTACCCTTTTTATTATTGGCTTCACCGTTTATATTGTTCTATAAACTCAACAGACACTGACCTGGGTCAGTAATTATGAGGAGCTGCACCTGAAGGTTGTCACCAACATCTGGTGAACACCATGCCTATGCTTAAGAGTAGTATATTTACAAAGATCCAAGTCGATTGGATTACATTAAGATTAGAGATGAGTGAACACAAAATGTAAAGTTCAGGGTTTGTACCTAGCACAGACTTTAATAAAAACTCAGTTTCAGAGTCCGGGTGCTTTACGTATGCTGACCACTCAAGCAAGCATCGAGGTGCTCTGGTACACTCGGTGCTTGGCCCAGTGCAAGCCACTTGCAGTCTCTGAATGACTTTCACTGGAGGCAAAAACGTTTTCGGATGTAGTGTGTCCAAAATGAACAAAAAGCCTTCCCTCTCTCCCCAGGAATGCTCTGCTTATGGCTGGCTGTATGTGAGCAGAGAGCCGAACTGTCCATTCAGTGACTTCAGTGGGGCTCAGGTCAAGTCCAGCACTAGCATTCAACTTTAAAGTCTGGCTGAACCAGGTGAACCCAAACTTCCAAGGTCCCGCTCATCTCTAGTTAGCACCATTTTTATGTCAGTATTGTGACCTCAATAACCAACCTCAATGATACCTGTGATGCTACAAGTTCAGGTGTTGAGACGAAAGGTTGGACCATAGTGCAGATGATCAAATACAACATCTATTTGGTTGGCTAAATTAGTCATTAATCATAATAATATAATGGTGTAGAGTCATAAACTCCACTGATTAGAGTGGAAATATTGATCTTTATTTTTCTGTTACCTATTTTGCACCTTAAAGGAGTATTCCCATGAACAAAGTTAATTTTAATCAATAGATCTTGGAAACAGAAAAAATTTACACAATTGGATATGTTTAAAATTAATGTTCCTGTGCAGAGATACTTTCATAAATGTGTCCCTGTTCTGTACTGTGTAATGGCCGTGTCTGACCATAGAGGGAAATGGTCTGATCATACCACATCTCCTGAGCTGGGGAGGAGACAAAAGAGAATATACAGATTGCACAGCACAGGATCACAGTTGATACTTATTATTATTATTATTATTATTAATATTGTGGAGTAAAACATTGCTCTGCCTGTTTTTAAAAAAATGATTTACCTCAGAGAAAGAATATTTTGTGATCCCGTACTGTCCTGTCTGTATACTCATTTGCGTCCTCCCCTGCCCATGAGATGTGGTATGATCAGACCATGTCCCTGTACGGTCAGACACGTCCACTACACAGTATATAGCAGGGATCATTTATAAGATTATCTCAGCACAGAAACATTTTTTTTAAACACATCCAAATGTGGAAACTATTATTACTCCAAGATCTATAGATTAGAATAAATGTTAATCAAGGGATAACCCCTTTAAAGTTACAGGCTCCTTTAAAACATTCTGCGGTAGTGTAAAATAAAATTAGACAGATTTTGTACCCCGCTAGGACACAAGTGCAAAAAAATATAGAAACAAAATTACAAAAATTGCAAGAGATGATTTAAAAAACATAAAATAAAAACAAAACAGATGAAACCAAGTAAAGTTACCTGTAAATAAAAACGCAAATTATATAATGGATAAGGCGAAAATTAAACTAAAAGTCACTGTTAGAACAATTTTTACTACAGAAATGCGCAGAGACCGGGATGAATTGGAGACTAAGCATTTACATTTTAAGAAGCTTAGATCTACCAAGAATGGAGCTGCTATCACTCAAAGGACTGAAGTCTATGGGGGCTAATGTAGTGAATGCGTTCTTGGAGGACAATCATAAAGTAGAGCTAAACAAGGAGCTCATCAGACCTGTGGTGATCTGGGTCTTAAGAGTCTTTGATGGTTGAACCCATGAATGAGCACCCAGAGGCAGTAAAGGGGTTAAGTAATAGATGGTTTTACTTTCAGCTGCTAAAGTCAGTGAACTGGAGATAATTATTCTGCAACTGTGAAAATCCCCAGCTTTCTGTATTGCTCAGCTGCAGCTAAATTCAATGCTAAGTATACATCCCACCATCCATGGTCAGCGGTGAGGACAGCTCGAATAGTGGAGAAAAGTAATGTACATGTATATGTGAACATAAATATTCCAGAAGACAGACGGAAGCATTACTAAAACCATAACATATATCCCGACCCTGCAGAGCACAGACGTAACATTAGCATAAAAGGTTCCATACAATATTCCCACTGGGAAGAGAAAAAATACCAGATCAATATACGTCTCCACGTTACACAAGTCCTTTGTGCTTCTTGGGAAGTCCTACCACAGATTTTCCTAGATATATTTAGCAAATCTTCCACATTGAGTCGTTCTCCCAAAGTGGCAAGGATACAAGCCACCTCTCTGAACATCCTGAGATCCCATTTAGTTCCTGTCAATTATCTTTTTTAATCAATTCTGCTTTATTATAGAGTCTGTTGCCCATGCATTTCCTAATCATCCGCTATTTATGAGAGGTCAATATTTCTGTGAACTGATTTCTATCACGTAGAAGGCATCTTTCTTCAAAACAGATAAAAATGTGTGTGCTGTCATGCATGAGAAATTCAGTGTGTAATCTAGCAATACAGAATAAACAAACCACAGTGATGAAGGGGAGAGACAAAAGGCAAGGCATAGCAAAATAATCACCATCTTTACCAGAGCTGTGCAGCGGGGTGGCAATCGGATTTAACCTGTCTACTGCCAGTCACCTATCAATATCTAGGAGTTGTTAGATAACTCACTTAATGGACTGTACATAGAAAACCCTTACATGGGCACATATGCTTCCCCAAAGGACTACTAGGTCTAAGCAATGTTATACCAAATCTGAGCAAAAAACTATGTGAATATAAAATATGTGCTCAATAGAGATAAGCAATAGATATGAAAAACTCACAGATTTATCAGTCTACATAAACAAAATTGGAGCGTAGACTTGATTTGTCTTTTATTGACCTAAATTCTCCAATCTTGCAAAAGCAAATATTAAATCAATTTACACAATGAAACATAAAAGTTGGCAAATCGAGCACCAATCTTCAAATTGTTAAAACGTAAATCAGGTGAAAATTTGCTTATATCTAATGTTAAAGAGGTTATCTCTTTTAATTAAATTTGGTCCCTGAACACAGTTTGCAAATAAATAAATAAAATAAAAAAATCAAGCAGTACTCTCCTTCCACAGGTCTACCGGTAAGTTTTGGCTGCTCCTCCCAGTGTCTGGTTTGACCGTGGGCCTGAGAGGACGTTGACAGTGTGACAGCCAGACATTGAGCTCAACAGCTTTGACAGTGTTGATGCTGAGCTCACTGATTGACTGCCACTCTGCCAATATGACATCAGCACCACCGCCGATACCAGGTAGTGGGATGAGAGGCAGAGACTCACCGGTAGAGGGGGAAGGGAAGTTCTAGGTTGTGTGTTTTTATATGCCAAACTGGACAATAATTATCAAAACAGGAACAACTCATTTAAGCTCTCTGGCACATGCAAATTAGGCTTAAGGCCGCTTTACACGCAACGACATCGCTAACGAGATGTCGTTGGGGTCACGGAATTCGTGACGCACATACGGCCTCGTTAGCGATGTCGTGTGTGAAACGCACGAACGACAGTTAACGATCAAAATTACTTACCTAATCGTTGATCGTTAATGCGTCGTTCCTTTCCCAATTATCGTTGATGTTGCAGGACGCAGGTTGTTTGTCGTTCCTGCGGCAGCACACATCGCTATGTGTGACACTGCAGGAACAAGGAACATCACCGTACCTGCGGCCGCAATGAGGAAGGAAGGAGGTGGGCAGGATGTTCGTCCCGCTCATCTCCACCCCTCCGCTTCTATTGGGCGGCCGCTTAGTGACGCCGCTGTGATGCCGCACGAACCGCCCGCTTAGAAAGGAGGTGGTTCGCTGGCCACAGCGACATCGCTAGGCAGGTAAGTATGTGTGACGGGCGTAAGCGATGTTGTGCGCCACGGGCAGCGATTTGCCAGTGACGCACCACCGACGGGGGCGGGTACGCTCACTAGAGATATCAATAGCGATATCGCTGTATGTAAAGTGCACAGGTTTTTCTTTCATTATTTTAAAGAAATAGTTTTAGAAAAGGAAAAATTTTGGCCAGTGAGGTACATTGAGAAAACTAGTACAAAAGCCTAAAAAAAAATCAAGAGAAAAACTATAAAATAGGTTAACTGATGCACAGACATAAGACTTGTATATCTGGCCTGGAATATATGCTGGTTACAGTCTTTCAAATGTCAGCAAGAGGCATAATTTTTTCTAGCGGGTGGTCCAAGTCATTTAAGATCTTAGAACGGTGCTGACCTGGTATTTCAACAGTCTGAGCCTGCAAACCTAAAACCAGATGGATGACATCATAACACAAACTCATAAGTCAGCATGGAACAGTGCATAAATACACATGCGACCCTAGTCTCCTTTATCTTTGAGTGAAAAAAAAAGAATCAGAAAATTCTTGGAAATTCAAGCAATAGATACATTTTAACATAATGAAATATTTCTCAGCTTTTTAAAAATATAAAAAATTCATTAAATTTATCTTTTAATAATAGAGATCATGTAAATCAAATTTAAGGGAATCTGCAGAGTCCAACGAATTTTAACAATGAGCAATTTGAATTGTGTGAATCTGCAAAAATCTTCCATTAAAATTTTAGGCAATACAGAAGATTACCTTTATTTATATCGTTAAAAGAGCAACGTTGGTTACTCAAATACACTTTCAACAATTACACCAAGCCATCACTATCTTAGGTGATCACACCATGGCCACCTCAGTTAGCCAAATAGAGGGAACCAACCATCAGGGGTCCCTAATAGTGATGGCCACTAAATAACAAACACAAGAGAAAAACCAAACAAACATAAACAATAAGTGGTGTTGCTATAGGCAAAGGACAGTGGTCCAATTGACAAAAAAACACAACAAACGAAATAATACCTAAAAAAGCAAAAAAGTATATATTCAATTTGCTGACAATGGTCAGAAATAAGTATACTCAGCTATGCAATAACTTCTAGGCATAAATATAAAAGGAATGGTCTCACCCAATCCCTTTCCTGGTTGAGGCTAGAAATGTCTTTTCAGATAAAGAGTTCACACAGAAGAAGTACGTACCTTCCTATGGGGCAACCTTTAATGAATTGACTCAAGTATACAGGGACCAAATTGCCTCATGGTGGGAGGTCCAGTCCCTGGAGAGTTACATTAAGGCTGGAATAGTCCCAAGGGGCCTGAGAATCCAACTGTCGGTTGGGCCACGGTACAAGTCTGCTCCCTTTATTGCCAACTGGGAGAGAGAGGCTACTAATAGCTCCCTGAGACTGATGCAGATTATGCTAGAGGAGGAAAGGACCACTCTCTCTCAGTTGAACGCTAAACTCAAGGAGTCTATAGAAGTCACTAAAAAGTATTCTGGTGAGCCTGACTTCATTAATAAAGAAAAGAAGTTACAGGATAGTTTGGAGAGGTTCCAATATCACCTCAAGGAACGAAAACACAAACAGTATAATAGGGATATCTTGGACTTTAAAGATAATCGGGCCTACCAGGTCATTAATCATCAACCAGCCCCTGATATCCCTCCTACAATACCATCCTCTACGGACACCGAGGCCTCTGATACTGAAGGTTTCAGGAAGCCCAGGAAAAATAAAAACAAAGGCAGAGGTAGAGGCAGGGGCGGTTATAGATCTGGGGAAAGAGGGGATTTCACCTCTCCCACCCATTCCTTTGAGCCCCATTTTCTCAGAAACCGGCAGTTCCACAGGGGGAAATGACACCCAATATTGAGATCATCAATTTGTCCAAAAAGGTACTTAGTCTAACAGAAATTGACCTATTAAAAAGGGGGCTATCATTTGTGCCAACCTCCAACTTTGATCTGTTTGAGTCCATCAAAGACCTCAGCTTATTTCTCAGAAAGCTGAGGTGGAGGAAGCATTTTCTTAGGCAGGATGCCAGGGTCTGTCAGGATCTTGACATCCCATCTGATATGCTTCCCGATGTAAGACTTCTGAGTAGTTTGGAGGAGGAGGATCCCAATTTGAGGGGTCTTGGCCCCTTTACAAAACTCAAAAATAAAAGCTGCAAGAATCCACCGGTTGCTGGCGATCTATCAGCAATTGATATTTTTGAGCAGGTGGTAACAAATGATCTTAAGAGTCTTTCTGTGACTGGTGCCTTCTCCAGATTTAATCTGGACAACTTGGAGATGCAAGCCTTGAGAAGTTTGGAGGGTGACGACCACATTGTCATAAAACCCTCGGATAAGGGTGGCAATGTGGTCGTCATGGACAAGGACAAATATGTTGATCTCTGTTTGGGACTGCTGAGTGATAGGAATACTTATGAGGTTCTCTCAGGGAACCCCACTAGAGCCCACCTGGAAGAGCTGAGAATGATTCTGGATGAGGGGCTGTCATCAGGAGTTATTGACAAGTCGGAATATGAGTTTCTGTTCCAAAAGAACCCTGTCATGGCAACCTTCTACTGTCTCCCCAAAATTCATAAGGGATTGAACCCCCTGAGAGGGAGACCGATTGTGTCAGGGATCAATAGTCTCACCCAGAATTGCGGAATATACCTCGATAAAATCTTGAGGCCTTTTGTTCTTGCCCTTCAGTCCCATGTTCAGGACACACCAGACCTCTTACGCAAGTTAGAGGGTATCACGGTTCAATCTGATGCTACTCTCGCCAGCATTGATGTTGAGGCCCTTTATTCCTCCATTCCGCATGATAAAGGGATGGAGGCGGTGAGATATTTTTTGTCGACAAGGGGCACTCAGTATCAACTACACAATGACTTCGTTTTGAGACTCCTCGATTTTTGTTTGACCAAGAATGTTTTCCTCTTCGATGGCCGTTTCTACCACCAGCTCAGGGGCACCGCGATGGGGAGTCCGTGTGCCCCATCCTATGCCAACTTGCTCCTGGGCTGGTGGGAGGAGACAATGATTTTTGTGTCTGAGACGGAAGAGGTGACATTACACTTTGAGATCTGGGCCCGCTACATAGATGATATCCTGGTGGTTTGGAATGGTGACAGGGATGAACTATCTAACTATGTAGCGGGCCTTGACGTGAACAATATTGGTCTAAAGTTTACGTCCGTCTTTGAGGAGAATGGGTCCCTCCCCTTTCTAGATGTTTTGATTCGGAAAGACGCTGTGGGAAATTTACAGACATGTACCTATTATAAACCAACAGCTTCTAATTCCCTACTTCGGTGGGACAGCAGTCATCCGAAACATCTAAAGAGGGGCATACCAAAGGGACAATTTCTTCGGATTAGAAGAAATTGTTCCAGAGAAGGTGACTTCCGGGCACAGGCGGGTGACCTGGGGGTCAAGTTCCATGAGAGGGGATACCCTAAGAACATCATTGAGAGAGCCTATGAGGTGGCGAAGGAAAGACCCAGAACTGAACTTTTGATCCCCAAGAAAAGAGGAGACCCAGGATGGGATAACCAGATTTATAACCACCTTTGACAACGGGGCGGAGTATGTACGCCGTATATTGGGCAAACACTGGGCCATTTTACAAATGGACAGTGATTTGTGTCCAATCCTCCCGACAAGACCGCAAATTACATACAAGAGAGGGAAATCACTCTCAGACCGGCTGGTCCATAGTCATTTTGTGCGGTCAATCGAGGACAATTGGCTGACAAGGGGAGTCAAGGGATGCTACAAATGTTCAGGGTGCATTGCATGTCCGGTGATTCAGACCACCAAGACATTTAGAAGCAATGTAAACGCGAGAGAGTATGTCATCCGGCACTTTATCAACTGCCGTACACAGGGCGTTATTTACAAGATTGACTGTGATTGTGGCCTAGAATATGTCGGGAAAACTATTCGTGAGTTCAGACGGAGGATAGGCGAACATCTTGGGGACGTTCTACATCGCAGGGATACTGCGGTGGCTAGGCACGTCACCGAAAAACATGGTGGAGATGTACGTGTCCTGAGGTTTACTGGAATTGACAAAGTCTTTAGACCCAAAAGAGGGGGGGACTGGGATCGATTCATCTTGCAAAGGGAGACAAGGTGGATCTTCCAACTGGAAACCCTCTCCCCCAAGGGTCTAAATGAGCAATTACTATTCAGCAGTTTTATTTAGTCCATTGAGGGGTATCCCTGCTATCCACTATTCCCCTGTCCTTTTTGGTGCCTACTATATGAATTTATGGGAAAAATATTATTTTCTCCCATTTTATTCATCATGCAGGTTATGGCACCAGTATTATGCCTATTTATCATTTATCACAGAATTTTCGGGTGTATTTACAAGTTTGCAGGTACATACGATTGTGTTAAATTAACAACACTTTGTGGATCTGATTATTTCTCAAGAGTGTGGTTTGTGTCTTTACGCATGTGTGGTGGGGCTCTTTAACTTTTAGTGATGAGCTCCTAAATATGTCCCCGCTGTCTATTTGATGTTGCGCTGTGACTGCAATAATAGAGACATATTGGGTACATGTTTTTGCGCATGACCCCTCCTCCGCACCAGTGATGGACACCTGGGGTAGGAGGTTACGTGCACTATAGCACTGTCACGTGCACCGGCCATGTTACTTTGGATGGGGGGATCCTCCCCCTTCTTTACAATAAACATGATGCGGGACGTAACGTGAGGTATCGCTCTGATGCATACATCCGGCCACATGATCCTGGTGAACAGGAAGTCTCTCCTTCCCAGACGGCTGTGGGTGGGAGATGTGCCCGGATATGCAGTGATTAACGTGATGGGCCGGAAGTGACGTGAGGGACACTCGCGATCACATGATTCTGGGTCACAGGAAGTCCCTCCCTTCCATTACCGGTGCACACGAGATGTGCCTCCCCGGCTGGGATGAGTGATGCGGCTGACCGGAGGTGACGTGGAGGGGATTCCGGATGTGCACCTGGAATGGCCGTATACTTCCTGGTTGGTAACATATCGGAAGGAATGTAACTAAGTTACTTATTTAACAGGGCTCTGATTGGATCGGCACTGCTGGATGTCATGGGCGTTACCTGGGTGGAACGCCTGTGACATCACGTAGGGGGCATTACCACACATTTGATTCTAAACCCACGTGGAGGGATCCACATTATTCTGACTAAATAAACACCAGGTGAGCTGCACCTCCTGATTGGAGCAATGAGATGACTCATGTGTTTAAATGACCCCAGTTTTGACCACGCCAGAATCTCTGACACTATGAATGGGTGAAGGCTGGCAGTAAGGACCTGACTGACGACTATTATGTCCCCTGAGGAGTCCGAGTGACGAAACGCGTCGGGACGTCGGGATGTCATCAGGGTCAGCATAGGGGTCCAGCTTGAGACCTAGTTGTGGTCCGTCCTTGTTAGGACGGAAGTTTGGGGCAGCAGTCTTTTCATTTTTTTGTATCCATGGAGTGTTAGGGCCAGATATTGGCGGACAACTCAGGATCAAGAGACTGCATGACCTTCCAGGAAAGGGATTGGGTGAGACCATTCCTTTTATATTTATGCCTAGAAGTTATTGCATAGCTGAGTATACTTATTTCTGACCATTGTCAGCAAATTGAATATATACTTTTTTGCTTTTTTAGGTATTATTTCGTTTGTTGTGTTTTTTTGTCAATTGGACCACTGTCCTTTGCCTATAGCAACACCACTTATTGTTGATGTTTGTTTGGTTTTTCTCTTGTGTTTGTTATTTAGTGGCCATCACTATTAGGGACCCCTGATGGTTGGTTCCCTCTATTTGGCTAACTGAGGTGGCCATGGTGTGATCACCTAAGATAGTGATGGCTTGGTGTAATTGTTGAAAGTGTATTTGAGTAACCAACGTTGCTCTTTTAACGATATAAATAAAGGTAGTTTTTATGCTAAGTTGCACATTGAATTTGGGATTGCTGATTCATTAATACAGAAGATTGCATGAATCACAGACTACACGGGATTCCCAAAAATGCATTGCAGCTATGACACTACACAGTATAATGCTATGAGCCCGGAGAGACCATCATACCCTGTTTCTATAATGATGGTAATCCAGCAGTTAGGAAACTTGTTTTGCATGCACTTGAAAATTGCGGCATGGGTGGCTGTTTGGGCAGCCTCTCGCTCTCCATCTCGCTATAACTCTTTCTCCAACTTTCTGTTAAACATACTGAAATAATTTGCTTATACTCCTAGGAGAACTCCAACTCTTGAGGCCCCTTTACACACTGAGACTTTCTAGCGATCCCACCAGCGATCCCGACCTGGCCGGGATCGCTGGAAAGTCTCTGGTTTGCTGTCACACAGGCAGACCTGGCCAACGACGAAGCAGCGATATGGACCTGCAGAACGACCTAGCTGGTCATTGGGGATGTGTCAAAGCAGCTATTTGAAAGGGAAGTCGCTAACGAAGTTGTTGTAATGGTGCATTAATCTCCTCAATTAACTGGTCAAACCACTTAAAGTCAGGATCTTCAGAGAGATTATGTTGGATTTCCAATGGACAAACCTTTGTTCACTAGGAGAAAAGCTGCTATCAATGGAGTTTGGAAGTGCCTCTCAAACTGAATACAGGAGCACTTGGCAGAGTCGAGCAGACCTGTTTATGGGGGAGAAGGGGGATTAAGCTGTCGGTTGATCGATCATTTGGTCAACAGCTATTTAATGTGTATGTGGGCATTGTAGGTAACCATCATGTACAATAGAAATAGATTGCTTGATGCTTGAATTGTTGTTGAATGAACATGCTGCTCAGCGGGAAACAAAGGACCAAAGAATGGTCTTGAACGACTTGTAGCGATCAGCAACCTCACAGCGGGGGCCAGGTCGCTGATGCGTGTCACACACTGCAATGTCGCTGGGGAGGTCACTATTACGTCACAAAACTGGTGACGTTACAGTGATGTCGCTAGCGATGCTGCAGTGTGTAAAGGGGCATTTAGACATATCTTTTCAGGACAACTAGACAGACCACCTGTAATTCATGAACGCTGTAAATCAAATTTTTGGGAAAAATGTGCCGAATTTGGCAACTTCAATTTTTAAATGTTTCAATCATCTCCAGTTAATAACACACATTTACCAAATTATTTCAGCTAAGGTATTGATTTTATGTCACTATGATATGCCATCACTGGTGGGTGTGGGCCATTATTATAACCTCTGTCAATAAAATGGCAGCAATTTTTTCTGGACTTGAAGTGGGCAGCTCATCACAATCAATGGCCACCATATGTCTGCTGAGTAATGATTAGCTATACCCCTCAAAGATTAAGTAGCACAGTGTTTTCCTACCAGAGCTACTACTTCATTATTCATTCTTGTGATTGTTGGTCACAGCAGTGACTTTTACGGTCAGGCCCTGCAAATTACCTAGCAATATGACAGCTACTTCTTTACTGATGAAAACTTTTTGAGAAAGAAGATCAAAGAGAATGGAATCATAATAGACTTTGGTGATCAACTCAGGATGCATTAATCTCCTCAATTAACTGGTCAAACCACTTAAAGTCAGGATCTTCAGAGAGATTATGTTGGATTTCCAATGGACAAACCTTTGTTCACTAGGAGAAAAGCTGCTATCAATGGAGTTTGGAAGTGCCTCTCAAACTGAATACAGGAGCACTTGGCAGAGTCGAGCAGACCTGTTTATGGGGGAGAAGGGGGATTAAGCTGTCGGTTGATCGATCATTTGGTCAACAGCTATTTAATGTGTATGTGGGCATTGTAGGTAACCATCATGTACAATAGAAATAGATTGCTTGATGCTTGAATTGTTGTTGAATGAATATGTATTTGGTAAGTGATCATTATGCTGATGCAGTCAAACACATTTTTAGCAGAAAATAATGTTACAGTTGTTAAAGTAGCCAAACATTAATTTTCAGTGGTCAAATACTGTTAAAGGGTTTTCCACTACTAATCTGAACCCCTTTCGTTTGTCCTAACTCTTCCAAACTAACACTTTCCTAATATACTTCTGCCACCTACCCTGCTCTTTTAAGCTGGTCTCTTTGTGGTTCGTATAGTCCTATGTTGACATTTTAGTTTTGATCCTTCCAGTCTCGGGACAGGAATTGGACAAACTGAGCAGTGAGCGGTGATGGGCTGATCATTAGATAGTATCTCACATCACACAATCTGTGCATCACAATGCTTGTCACATCGAAGCTGTAAACTGTAAACCAGGCTGAATAGAGAGTGAAGTGTGATCTGGGCATGCGCGTCCAGGCTGCTGTCACTCACAGAGAGGCAGCCCCGTCCTCACCAGTGATGTCCACTGGTCAGTTTGTCCAACTCCTGTCTCCAGACTGGAAGGATGAAAGCAGAAACATCAACATGGGAATATACGGGCCACAGAGAGATCAGCTTACAGGAGCAGGGTAGGTGGCATAACAATTTTAAGAAAGTGTCAGTTAGGAAGAGTTAGGACAAATAAAAGTGGGTCCCATTAGTAGTTGAAAACCTCTTTAATAAAAGACGGACTAAAAATATTCCATTAAAATTCAGGCATAGATGACATAATTCCAGATGATCAGGATGTATGATTGGAAAACTAAACAAAATTGTACATTGTTCAATTTTAACCACATAATATTCATTATGATGGAAATACTATATTTTAATTAACTTTTTTGTTTGGAAACCTTTAGGAGAAACATTAAAAAGAACTAGTCAGTGGTCACATTCTAATATCATTTTCTACCCTAATACTACTTGAATTTCATAAGATTAATAAATAAGAGATAATATTCTGATTCCCCACATATGATTCCATTAGGGTCTGCTACCCGGTATAGTTTGTACAATTTTGTGTTTCGAAAACTGAAGTAGACAAGAAAGACAGGAGTTGTACTGGAAAATTCTAGTTTTAAAGCAATCTATAAAGTGTTTTTTTTTCTGTTAATAGAAGAGGCTGATGGGTGGATCAGGAGAGTGATAGCCTTAAAAATCACAAGTCAGAAGCTCTCAGGAACTGTAGCATAGGAAATAATGTGTCGCGTTACAAGGTTTTGTGGACAATTTGCTAGCAAAGCTGATGGAAGAGCTTTTTAAATACAAGAACATATTAAATGCCAAAAAGAATGTTCCAGTTTGCTCTCTACTTGGAATTCATCATGAGACAATTAGATCTAATGAAAATTGGGCATGGTTTATTGCCTAGCTCCACAGAGGAGAGCTGTGCAGAGATATAAAGTGAAAAGAAAATTGACTAGATAGGAAAAAAAAACCTGACAGTTTTGTTTCACTATATAATATCGGCTACAAAAGATGTTCTGATATCAAAGCTGGTGTCATTAGGCCTCCTGGAGAGACTCGTTATTGCTGCAGAGAGGAGAGACATTTTGGACGTCCAAATATAAGTCTATGTAATTACATTTCAGTCATATGTTAAACAAGTTACCACTAATCTATTTCGACATGTTGTAATGAAGCTAAAAAAAAATGTGCATATATTTCCAAAGGGAATTTTCCACTAAATTCCCCACCAAGTTTGTGAGTTATCTAGTTACGAGTGGGGAAGAGACAGAAGGAAATGAGAGACATACGTTTGTGTAAAAGGAGGGAAGCAACAGCAATTAGAATTATTGCAAACTGTTGGCTCTGCCTCTACGAGCCATGTAGGATTGAAAGGGTGAAAGAAAAACACAGACATCCTCTTCGACTATTTTCTTTTCTTTTACCGTTTGCCACATTTGACCTATGGGATAAAAACTAGCCCTGAGGTTACTAAAGTGGAGCTGTTCTTGTCATTTGTGAGGCCTAGGACATCTAGCAGTGATTACAAGAGAAAGCCACAAAGAAAGTCCATACTGGAACGAATTGTTGCTGTAGAGGAAATGTAACGCAATACTCAGCTTTTCACAAAAAATATGCGTGTGGTTTTGGCACTAGTAAAAACAATACGGGTGTAAAATCAAGAGCCATTGTGTTATATGAAATGATGAACCAAACAAAGCGAGAATGTGAATCATATATGGGGAAGTTATGTCAGGAATTCATGCCAAGTAGCGGCACCAAAGAAGCTCAGTCTAAGCCCTTTACTCAAGGGAACCACAATATACCCTGTGTCCATGGAAAGATCTATAGAAATATCATAGAGGTTCTATGATTATAGATATAGTCGAACACCAAGGTTGAAGCTTGTATCATCACCTACATGATCATGGCCTAATGATGCTGAATTTGTACTAGACTTCTCATTAAAGTCACCAGCAGATGGCAGTATTCACCAATTAGTAAATGGATGTCTACTCAGATGTCACCTTGGTGGAAATCTGTCAAATTGGCAACTACAATGATATGTATGTATCCAGCATTATTGCTTTCAGTTATGGTTTATACCTGATAGTATAGATGAGTGAGCCCGAGGTTTGGTGTTCATACCAAACACAGACTTCACATAAAAAAAGTTCAGATTCGGAGCTTGGGTGCTTTACATAGGCAAATCACTTGTGTTCTATCACTGTGGGTACACTAGGTGCTCAGACCAGTGTGAGCCACTTGCAGTGTTTGAAAGGCTCAAACAGGGGGTAACAAGAGTGTGAGCGGATGTAGTGCGCACCCCCCCAAAAATGGAAAAACTCCACCCATCTGCCCACAGAAGTGATCTATTTATGACTGGCTGCATGTGGGTGGTGACCGGAACTGCCCAATTGATAACTTCCATTGTCGTTCAGGTCAAGTCCGGGTCCCAAATCGAACTTTATCTAAAGTCCGGCTGAACCCACTGAACTTAACTTCCACGGGTTCGCTCATGTCCACTTGATAGTAGTAGCAATACCCAATGTAACATAAAATTATTGCAATCTTACCCAGAGCACAAAATGTATTATATCTGTTTCTAAGTGGCTGTAAGACAAAACAATCATGCCGGGAACATATTATATCTGGAAGCATAAAAGCACCTGGGATATTTTCTGGTTTTGTTTATGTCATATTATATTTATTGCTTTTCTTTTTACATTGAGTCAATGAGAGTTATTATTTTATTTTGCACATAAAATAGGTGTAAGGAATTTGAATTTTTTTTTAAATTATATCTTTATTTTCCAAAGCAAAAAAAAAATATTCAGCTGACAAGCCGTAAGTGCATGAAACCGTTATCACTCTTGTTACCAAATATTTAGACCTGGAAAATGCTTTTAGCTTGAGTCACACAATAGAGCACTGTTTTATGTTTATATAGGCAGTATTTTTCATCTGTGACATTACAAGATTTTTTGGTCTCTTATAAATCTAGTTTCACACTGATGTGTTTTCTTTAGAGATTATTCATATGGTTTGTATCCATCAGAAGTGATAGTCATTTATCACAGCCAATACCTATCTTTCATCTGCTGTCTTTGTTACTTTAAGGGGTGTATCCATCAAGTCACATATATATGACATATTAACGAATCACCCCCTTAGAATAAAATAGGAGCTTCGGAAATGAAATGAGTTCCTGATAAATAATGCAAGACAGAGAACTGTGCCACTAAGCTGTATGTTTTCAATAAAGAAACTTTTTTTTATACGAAAAGCTATTTTTTCACCTTTGCTTTTCTACCTCTCCAAACCCCCATTGTGCACCCTTGACACATTTACATTAGATTTTTTTTGTGAACTAAAAGTAAATGGTTATATATAATAATCACTTTAAGATTCTCTCTACTAATATCTCAAACTAGATGGTTTGTGGCAATACAGAGAGTCCAATTGTTCCAGGTGTCGGCTAAAGAAAATGACGTTCCAGAGACTGCTGATCCTTAGCTAGTATTGGCGAAGTTTGTTCCCAATATATTTATGCTACTTACATGCAACGTAAGCCCCCCATAGATGACTACTGACCGAATGATGATTTGGCCCATCTTTGGTCGGCGGCTATCTTGGCGGTATCACCCATACAAAGGAGTGCTCATTCAGCCAAGTTCTCCAGTGTTCTATGAGAGAGCAGTCACCAGACATGCCTGATGGTGCTTATCTGAGGGAGAACAAGGTGATCAACAGTCCTTAATCAGACATCCCGGTCAACATCTCCCTTGACAATCGCAGTCGTGTCTGAAGCCGGCTATTGAACACCCGGAAACGAAGCCTGCTGCAATGCGCGCAGGATAGAATGAGCGATGGGGACGTCACTCCATGGCACCACGCCCACAGGGGCGTGATACCACGGAAACATGCAGACGTCCATAGGGCAAGGCGCCGCCCCTGTGACCACATTCCCTGCTATTTACATACGTAATATGAAGTTAATAAAACGTTTTTTTATTACTTTCATATTATACAATTTTATAAAACAGGGATGGGTAGGAAGGTGTAATTAGGGCACACATGCTGATAGGTCAGAACGCATATTCTAGGTGACAGGTTCCCTTTAAGGCCACCATCAGGCTGAAACTGTAACTATTGGTGCTGCACAAAAAAAGTCTGAAATATTTTAGTGGAAGCCAAAAAATGACATACATTATGGCATCTGTTAAAGACTTCAGTTTAATGTCTAGATTGGGAGCTTCTCCAGCACCAATATCAAATGGAGACCAAAAATCTGATGCGAAGAAAGACAGCAATTACATTAGAAATATATTCTGTGGACAATACTTAATTACTCATAAGGCATTGGAATTCTAAACACCTTTTTGGGTTAAACAGATTTATTTAAATAAAAAATAAACTGAATAAAATGTTTATTTTATCATCAAACACTGGTATTTAAAACGGGTTGAAAGATCAACACTTCTAAATTACAAGGTTTAGTAAGTTATAATTAAGCACTAGCAATTTCTGCAGCCTTTTGTTCACTCCATGTCCACGCCTAAGTTTACTCTTTGGGTCTATGTAGCACGAAACTTGTGGGATTTTGATGTGGTAGGTTGTCCCCATATTGAAAATATCTATTTGTGGTTTGAATCCTGATAAAAGTAGATTATACCCAGAAGGTCCTGCCTTTTTTGTTTCTAAAATTATTTACATAAGCAATATGTATAATGTACGGAGATCAACATTGCTCTGTGTAATCGGAATTTATAGTCGGGGAAGAAAATCCTAAAGGATTTCTTTAAGTATTAAAGTCTTTGTCCACTACTAGGACAACCCCTTCTGATTCCACGTTTACCCCAAATAAAATAAAAAAGCCTATACTCACCTCATGTACCGGCACGTTTCCAGCGGTGATGGGACTTGCGCTGCTGAGGCTCACGTGACCTTGTGATATCACATGAGCCCTGCATCCAATCAGTGCCTGCTTCCTTCATCCCACTTTGACACAGGAGTAATCAACAGGAAGTAACAGCCTCAGTGCTTAGTTTCTGTTGATTAACTCATTTGTCCGAAGGCGTGGAGACAGAATCCGGCACTGATTAGATGCAGGGCTCGTTGTGATGTCACAACGTCATGTGAGCCTTGGCAAGCAAGTCCCATCACCGCTGGAACCGTGTCGGTATATGAGGTGAGTATAGGCCTTTTTATTTTACCTGGTGGAAACATATGGGATCAGAAGGGGTTGTGCTAGTATTGGACAACCCCTTTAAGAAAATCCAAATTGTACTTCAACATTCAATAGAATTATTCCGAATATGATCAGGTTATCTTATACCACACACCAATGAGCATACGCACGGGAATGCTGGTAGATGCAAGACTTGAAGGAATACCAGTCCATTAAGGTTAGAGCACTATACCAGCCACGGACCACTAAAAACCGCGACCCTGTGAACAAGGCTGCCCAGGCCGAAACGTCAGTTGGTCGTTTGTTTCACCTGGTCCCACACGCATCTTGTTAAATTTCACTACTAAAAATTCAACACGTTTTAAACCCGACTACTAGCAGATCGCCTCGTTTTAGTGTGCACACCAATTATTCAGCTGATATACTACAGCGACCTGGTTACTGTACAATACACTGTAAGATGCAATCAGTACTTTTATCATTCTTTCAGATATAGTTGTTCAGTGATTTGCTACCGCTAAAGATTGCCTGCAGCAGTCACAGGCCCCTTTATCATCAGCAGAAAGTAGAGACAAACGGAGAACATGACCGCATCAGAAAAGGAGCAGCAAAAAAAATTGGTGATGTGCAGAGCGCTACATTTACAATCCTGACCCATTTTGGGTATTTTGAAAAATATCTTTACAACACATTACATGTAAACTAATAGGGCAACATGGCAGAAATTAAATGTAATAAATTATAAGCTTTATCCAGATATCTTTTTTTGTACAAACATAATATCTGAACAGCCAAGATGAAATGATAAGGAAACAGCACTGATATTTCTCTATCATTACGACCATTCATGCTATGAGGTCCATGTAGCGGATTATATATCACATGAAAAAGCTTGACTTGTAAGCAGCTTCCTATAGCATCACACATCAATTTGAACACTTCATTGAGCACAATCACATTCCCAATGGCGTCTTCAATCTCATTTCCCTTTTTTAGACAAACACTAGGGCAAATTCCTTAGGAAGCCAATTAACCTTGGAAGTTCTTTCTGTGTATGTATACATCCTAGGGCCATTTTAGGGAGCCAGTTGACCTACTGATGTATCCACTCTTAACTTTCCATAAAAGTTATACATTCTAGAGCCATTCTTACCATACACATTCAATACATTATCACGATTAGCTAGCAAAACTCATAAAAAGGTACAATGTTCATTCTGACCGCTGAGTGGTCACATATACACATATCTAGCAAAAAAAGCTCAATTTCATATTCAGATTCATATTCTATTTAATGGGGACCATCTTGTATTCCAAAAGTCATGTAATGCAGTCCCTTAAATATTGAACTACTTTATGTATGTAAAGTGCACATGGTATTTTACGGATTAAAATGTTACATGTGTACATGAAGAATAACACTATTTATGGCTACTATTTGACTTGTATACTGAATTTTTTCCCAATTCTCCCCTCTGAAAAAAGTATTTCTACATTCCAGTTCTCTTTGATCTAATTGGAGGAGACTAGTGGCTATGATATCTTCCAGAAAGAGAACAGAGAAAGATGGATTCCTGCCCTTTTTATAGGTATAATACTGTGGAACAAAGAAGCGCAATAGGCGGCATGGCAGCTCAGTGGTTAGCACAGCAGTCTTGCAGCTTTGGGGTCCTGGGTTCAAATCCCACCAAGCACACCATCTGCAAGGAGTTTGTATGTTCTCCCAGTGTTTGCTTGCGTTTCCTCCGGTTTCCTCCCGCATTCCAAAAACATACAGTTAGGGACTCTAGATTGTGAAACACAATGGGGACAGTGTTGCCAATGTATGTAAAGCGCTGTGGAATTAACAGCGCTATATTAATGAATAAATATTATTATTATTAGGGGAATTTATAAGTAAAGTTAGGTGCACTCACCTATTCAGGTTGTGAAAGTCACAACCCCTATATGCACGTGCAGTGATGGTATCAGCCACAGCTTTGAGACGTAGAATCAATAGGAGAGGGAATCCGGTATATGCCGTGCTAACACCATGGAATCCAATCTTAATATAATTCCTTTATTGTTTGTACAGGTCGACGCGTTTCAGAGACATCCGTCTCCTTCATCAGGACATCAAAGGAACTGTATTTTTATAGCACAGACAGAATATATAGTTGATTTCAGTATATATTTTCTATACTCCGTATATATTTAGAATATATTCAGTGTATATTTAAGTATAATAGACAGTATATTTTAGTCCTGAGCTGTGTGGCTGTGAATCCAGCACTGAAGGTAAAATAAATTTTGCTAAAAGCTGCAGCACAATCTGCTTGGTCTCTCACTATGCTGAAGGCTTCTCACTTCTGTTCCTCCCATCTCCATAGCCTTTTAGGAGCTGGAAATTGATACTTCATTGAGTTGACAAGGCAAAGTTGCACATAATTGGAGAAAGAAGCACATTTCTCTGATAAAATATATGACAAAGTTTCTTATACTCATTTGTATTATTGATTTATATAATGTTTGTAGTAAGGACAGTGAACATTTAGGAACACAGAAACAGAAGTAACACATGAGCATAAGTGTGGGATCACGTATACCCCAGAACCTCGTCACAATATTGTGACAACAACGTTATTTGCTTTTAACTTTATTATTATTATTAATAATTATAGCACAATTTATTCCAATAATATAATATTTATTCACTTATATAGCACCATTAATTCCATAGCGCTTCATTTATTTTGTATCTGATATCCGGTAGTGCCTTTAATTAGAACTACTTTACTGTATACCAAAAAGAAATAACAGCAAAGGAGAGTGTCTGCACAGCCACTTAGTGTCACAAACACTAAATTACTGCAAGAGGAAGGAGAAGATAATTTAAGATGACAAATCACAGGATGCTGACTTCAAGTGAAGATGCCTTTCACAAGAAAACAGGAAAAAAGTAAACTGTAAAGTATATTAAAGGGAAATCCCAGTAACAAGGTTAATTTCTGCAGATACCATAAAAATTCTGCTCAGAAGGAATTGTGACATTAGCTTTAAAAAAGATTAGCGGGAGCCCAATACAACATTATCCTGGAATGTTCCTTTCTTCTGTGTAGAAGGATGCATCATTGTTCTATGGCAGGCTGGGCAGCTGGCACTACACTTTGACCTTCAACCTTGTCTCAGCGAGGAGCTCATTTACAACCTCCCTAGCATGAATCAATGAAAGAACTTTACACAGTAAAAAAAAAATAAATCGTCAAGCTTCTTCATCAATGGCAGCATGCAGGTCTAGTCAAGCAACACAATTCCCTGGCTTCATAAACTACTATTTTTCATACTCTTAACATAGTCTCTTTCAGGGCACCTTTCACAGTCTTCCAAGTCAAAGACATTCCTATTATTGCCTGTAATTTGAATAATTTGAAGTGTTTAGGTCTGCATGAAGATCAATTAAAATGGACCTAATCAGTAGAGATGACCGAACCCGATGTTCGGTGTTCAGTTTTCGGGTGGAACACAGACTTTAAAATAAAAGAGTTTGGGTTCGGAGGTCTGGTGCTTAACGTAGACTCAGGGGTGGACATATCATTGGTGCAACCTGTGCGGCCGCACAAGGGCCCAGGAAGTAAAGGGGCCCATTTATACACCCAAAGCAGGTGTAATTTCTCATTTTTATGAGTTCTTGGGCTGCAAAGAACCCCAGTGCGTTTGCTGGCCACTCGCGTAAGCATCGCTGTGCTCGGGTATGATCGGTGCTCAGCCTGATGCAAGCCCATTGCAGTGTTTTAATAGCTCACACTGGGGGTAAAAACACTGTGATCAGATGTAGTGTGTAACCAAAAAAAAGAAAAAAAAATGGAAAAATCCTGCCCACACTCCCCTGGAAGCATTCGGCTTATGGTTGGCTCTATGGTGTGGAGACCCTAACTGCTCAATCAGTGACTTCCATATTAGAGATTAGATCAAGAAGACCGAATCCATGAAGGTATGGTTTGGCAGCACCGGCTAAATTGAACTTCCACAGGTTTATTCAACTCTACTTATCACCAAGCGTCTGATGTTCTTCACAGAAGTTAGAAAACATTTGACATTGGTGAAATAATCCAGGTTAACCAGTTCTGGAAAGAAAACATCACTACCTAGTTTGCGAATAGTCTACTAATGGCGTGAGCGTTTCAGGGCAACGCACTCTTCAGAACAATGCCCATTATATGGGAATCTTCAGGCTCCTACATCTCTAAGAAGTTACATTATAAATATTCTGCTATTGTGACTATGCCATTGTGAACATCGTCGTAACAAGGACTTCAAGTCTATTTTTCATAAAGACCACTCTTGGAATGGAGAAAAGAAAAAAAAAAAAGAATTCCATTTCAGGGCCACAGCTTTTCATAATTGCACCCGACCATGCCGACTAAGTTAATATCATCGGCAATATTAGAAATCACATTTTCCTTTTTTCTAAGTACACGTTTCCAGACATGCCTCTCTGAAATGACAGTCTTTATAGCAATTCAGTAATAAATCTTAGCTCAGCAGGACCACGATTCAGAGAGGAGGGAAAAAAAAGAGGAAAAACAGAAAAAAAACGTCCAGTGAATCAGCAATCATCTCCCCTGGGGAATACCTACACTTTCTTCATTGCAGATTCTTTTTTGTCACTGCACTTAAGTACTGGTTGTTGATCACTACCAGCAATCACTCTTGGCTTCCTAGCTTATGACCACTTGTGCCATCTTTGACAAATCGGCTGAGACGGGACTGGAAGGCCAGGGAGATATTATTTGTCTGATTCAAGAGGCAAGCATCAGTGTTTCTGTGATGAGTTCTATTAAAAAAATAATAAATCCTCAGCTCAGTGATTTCAGTGTAATTATTTCAAATTGACAGACACATTATAATACAGCTGAACTGGCTCCGTGTTTGTCTCGTTCCCCCTCCTCTCCCCTCTACACACACTACTAAAAGAGGAATAAGAAAAGAAAATCTGCATATAAAACAGCCTTGGGCTAGATATCCTACACAAGTAATATGCTTGAGTCAATATGTCAGCGCTAAGATCAGATGAAACGTATGTTAACAACAAGAAACCTTTCTGAGTGAAACCATCTCATTTTGATTATAATTCCCCGGTAATGGTTATGATAAACTAACATTTAACGTGGTATACAGGTGTCATATGATTCAGGGAAGGAGTGAATGGAAATAGTCTCATGGCCCCTACATGTGGGCAGAATAAGCCATTGAAAGATTGTCATGATGTTATCTGTCCTATAATGAATTAACCAAAAGGATTGTGCAGAACACACACATAATAAAGAGGGTCGAGCAATGCTGTATCCTCGCTGGAGAGAGGAAGGAGACTGGCGGGGGGAGGGTGGGGGCCCAGGCAGCGGAACGGGAGATCAGTATGTGTTTTTTTTATTTTTATACAATGATGGGCTCATTTTAACATAAAAATGAGGGTCAACCCCATTAAAGGGAACCTTTCTTGTCCCAAAATGCTATTAATATGCAGATATAAGGTTAATATGTAGGTTAAAGGGAATCTGTCAGGTGATTTTGTAGTACAATAGTAATGTTATCTTTAAATAAGGCTAAAGGAGAACAGAATCAGTAACTTTTATAGCTCTCCCTCTTCCTGTTATCTTGTTGTATGCTCCATAGAATTCAGTGTGATGTAATAACTAGTCAAGCATATGTAAATATAAACTGCATATTCACTGCTCCCCTTTCCCACCTCTCAATGCTGGCATCAGTGATAGTAAATCTGAACTGAATTTGCACTGCTGCCCCCACCCATACTCCCTCCCACCTCTCACCAGTGATAGTAAATCTGACCTGAATTTGCACTGCTGCCCCATCCATACTCCCTCCCACCTCTTAGCAGTCATAGTGAATGCACTGGGAGGGGGGAGCAGTGAAAATGCAAATTGTATTTACATACACTTGACTTAAGGTACCGTCACACTAAGCAACATTGCTAGCAACATCGCTGCTGAGGCACGACTTTTGTGACGTAACTGCGATGTTGCTAGCGATGTTGCTGTGTGTGACATCCAGCAACAATTTGGCCCCTGCTGTGAGGTCGCTGGTTGTTGCTGAATGTCCTGGACCATTTTTTAGTTGTTGCTCTTCCGCTGTGAAGCACACATCGCTGTGTGTGACAGCGAGAGAGCAACAACTAAATGTGCAGTGAGCAGGGAGCCGGCATCTGCGGACGCTGGTAACCAATGTAAATATCAGGTAACCAAAGAGCCCTTTCCTTGGTTACCCGATATTTACCTTCGTTACCAGCGTCCACCGCTCTCATGTGGCGAGTGCCGGCTCCCTGCACACATAACCAGACTACACATTGGGTAAGTAACCCGATGTGTACTCTGGCTAGGAGTGCAGGGAGCCAGCGCTAAGCGGTGTGCACTGGTAACCAAGGTAAATATTGGGTTGGTTACCCGATATTTACCTTAGTTACCAAGCGCAGCATCGCTTCCACACGTCGCTGCTGGCTGGGGGCTGGTCACTGGTTGCTGGTGAGATCTGCCTGTGTGACAGCTCACCAGAAACCCGTGTAGCGACGCTCCAGCGATCCCTGCCAGGTCAGGTTGCTGGTGGGATCGCTAGAGCGTCGCTTAGTGTGACGGTACCTTAACATATACTAGACACTGAATTCCAATGAGCTTACTTCAAGATAACAGGAGAAGCTATAACAATAATAGTGATCCTGATCCGGAAAGGTCTTCTTAAGCTCTATTTAAAGATAACGTTAGTATTGTACTACAAAATAACCTGAGAGATTCCCTTTAATAACATTAGAGAGCTGCCCAACTGCTGTACTGAAAACCCAGCTCCAGAGAGGAGATTAATGTTATTCCCCTCAGCAGCCTCTGATTTTCAGTCGAAGAGGTGCGACTTGCGACTGACAGCCAGCTCACCAGTGCGTCAGTACAGTGTACAGATGTGACAGGTCCCCTTTAAGTTGAATTCTTATTTAAGTAAATAACTAAGCTACAAGAGTAAATATTGATATAGTTGAATACATAGAGGGGAAATTACCTCACATGAAAAAAACTCAAAATTAGATCCTATCTTAGGGAAAGTCAAAGTTAAAGAGATTGGCCAACCATTACAACTTATTTCCTATGGACAAAAAAAGTTGAAAAGTTGTTAATTGCTTGAATCCAAAAATTGGGACTCCCACTGATCTCAAGAATGGGGATGTGGAGAGCCCTGTTTGTTGGAACAGTGGTCTGATATGCATAGCACTGCTTTATTCCTCAACCATCCCCTCTAGATTGTGAGCCCTCGTGGGCAGGGTATTCTCTCCTCCTGTACCTCTATAAACCTTTATATGTATATCCTGTAGACTGTGAGCCCTCGTGGGCAAGGTCCTCTGTCCTCCTGTATCAGTCTGTGTCTTGGATCATTCATGATTATTGTACTTTTTTATTATGTATACCCTTTTCACATGTAAGGCGCTATGGAATAAATGGCGCTATAATAAGAAATAACAATATTATTTGTATAAGTGATTGAAGAAGCTGAGCTTATGTGAATAAGTATTGACTTGGGGAAAACCGTAATCTTCGATCCTCCCAAGATCTCCATCTCTCTTCCTCTCTCATTTGCTCCTCACGCAACCGACTCCAAGATTTCTCCCGAGCATCCCCAGTCTCCTGGAACTCACTGCCTCAACACGTCAGACTATCTACTACACTTGCAAACTTCAAACGGAACCTCAAAACTCATCTGTTCAGAATTGCCTATAACCTTCAATGACCCCACTGTCCCACCACCGTGCGGAGCTGCCGCCCCACCTACACCCCACCTACTGTCTCCTCCCCAAAATCCTTTAGAATGGAAGCCCGCAAGGGCAGGGCCCTCCTCCCTCTGTATTAGTCTGTCTATTGAAACTTGTACATGTATTCTGTATGTAACCCCCTTCTCATGTACAGCACTATGGAATCAATGGTGCTCTATAAATAAATAATAATAATAATAATAATAATAATAATAATAAAAACCTAATTAAAAGGGTTGTTTTCTACTAGGATAACCCCTTTTTAAACACTATGTTCGCCAGTGTAAAATAAAAATAACACCTATTCACCTACTACATGGATGCCATTCCAGTAATGTCATAGAAAGAGACAGTACCATGGCACTACCCACACTTGTTCAGTGTGCCTGCCATTTACCTTCATATTCCAGTGATGCTGGCATCGACAGGGTTTGCATGACATTGCTATGCCACGTGGGCACTGCAGACAATCAGCGGCCTCTAATGAGCTGCAGTGTGAGCATTGCAGCCCAATAGAGCCCCCCCGATAATCTGCAGGTCTCAGGTCTCACATGGCATTAAGACCAAGATTGCAGGAATGGATCCAGTAAGGGGGGGTGACAATGTGTTATTTTTATTCTACACTGGGGAACATAGTATTTAAAGGGTTATCCAAGTACTGCACACACACTTTAACAACAAAGGACAAAAGAGACCTGCAATCTTTGGGCAATTGTCTTATTTGCGGTCACAGATTGTGGTAATGCACCTCGTCTACATGCACGATAAATGTGACTACTTGCCCCTGGTGCCTAGGACATCTATAGGCTACATTCTTATTAATATTGATTTAGGCCACCAAATGCTATATCTGTGAAGTCGGATGATAGTTCTACAGGGAGAACCCGTAATAACAGTGACACATGAAGGCTATGAGTGTCTACTGTTGCATTTCATTTAGATGATATATGTCAGGGATGTCCGACAGGCTAGTTTATGACACACACCATCCGTAACCATCTGTGTTTTATGATGTTGTTCAATGATATATTCTCTTTGATAGTATGAAGCCTAAAGCATATTGTTTTCTCATGATAAACATATACTATATGGGAAGTCTGATGTAAATAATTGGATAACACTAATGTGCATGAATGGAAACCTTGCTATATCACAAACATAGGATAAAAAATGTCCCATTAGTGTCAGGAAAAGGCTATTGCTCACAATTTGTCAAGATCTACTCAGTGCGTAGATCAATAATCAAATTAAGACCTTTCTTGTGACTCAAACCACATTAGATAAAATCTGCAGGCCTTTGAAACATAGTGAAATACTGGATCATATAGATAAAGGTATTAAGTGTGTTCAAATGCATGGAAATCATAATCAAAAGTGACATTTCCATTGAATGTAGGATTACTTAGAGGAGGTATTACCCTTTTAGGTTTTTTATATTTTTGGTGAGAAAAATTCCTCAAAAATAAACTGATAACAGT
Organism: Anomaloglossus baeobatrachus; assembly: GCF_048569485.1. NCBI lineage: Eukaryota > Metazoa > Chordata > Amphibia > Anura > Aromobatidae > Anomaloglossus > Anomaloglossus baeobatrachus. Next base: position 807,477,564 of record NC_134353.1, on the reverse strand, counting down.
TAGGCTACTTTCACACATCCGGTTTGAGCACTGTGGCTCAATCCGGCTGTGAAACCTATGCAACGGATGCGGCGAAAACACCGCATCCTTTGCATAAGTTTTTACATGCGGCCGGTCCGCTTTTTTCTGGTTGCGGCACGCTACTGAGCATGCGCAGTGGAAGAAACCGTATGCGGCGGCCGGATGCGTTTTTTTGCCGCATCCAGCGTTCATAGGCATGCGTTGAAAAATGCGCCGCAGCGGCCGGATGCGGCACGATGCTTTTTTTTTTTGCCGGAGCAAAAAACGTGCCAGGGAACGTTCCATCCGGCCGCCGCATCGGCTAAATCTGCCGCATGCGGCACAAACCGGATGGAACACAAGCTTATGCGGCGCAAATGCAAGTCAATGCTAGAAAAAACGAAACCGGTGGCAAAAAAAACGGTTTCGTTTTTTCAGCAGAGCGCCGGATTGTGCCGCACTGCTACAGCCGGATGTGTGAAAGTAGCCTTAAGGGGGCTTTACACGCTACGATATCGTTAATGTTTGGTCGCCGGGGTCAAGTTGTTAGTGACGCACATCCGGCGTCATTAACGATATTGCAGCGTGTAATACTTACCAGCGACCTTAGGCGACCTCAAAAATGGTGAAAATCGTTCACCATGGAGAGATCGTCCCAAAGTCAAAAATCGGTAAGGGTTGTTTAGCGTTGTGGTTCATCGCTCATGCGGCAGCACACATCGCTATGTGTGACACCGCATGAGCGAGGAACGTCTCCTTACCTGCCGCCGGCCCCAATGAAGAAGGAAGGAGGTGGGCGGGATGTTACGTCCTGCTCATCTCCGCCCCTCTGCTTTGATTGGCCGGCCGCTTAGTGACGTTGCGGTGACGTTGCTGTGATGCCGAACGTCCCTCCCCCTTGAAGGAGGGATTGTTCGGCAGTCACAGCGCCGCCGCCGACCAGGTAAGTATGTGTGACGCTGCGTAGCGATAATGTTCGCTACGGCAGCGATCACAAACAATCGTATGCGCGACGGGGGCCGGTACTTACACGGTCGCTATCGCTAGAAATTGCTAGCGATATCGCTACCGTGTAAAGCCCCCTTTAGTCCTACTTTGGACTACCAGCGACCACCGCTAATCTACTGATGACTGTAGCAAAAGTGTTCAATTCTGCTGCAGTGCCACCACAGGGGAAAGGAAGTATTACACAATAAATAGAATGTCCAAGATACAGAAGGACAGATTGGGTCCTCCAAGTAAGTGACCCCCTTGTTAATTCAGAATTCACTAAAAAGGTATTTTAAACTGTGTCTTCTCAAGCAGACTTTCCTTGAAAGGGTTTTCCAATAATCAATCACTTATCGAGATCAGGGGTCACGAGAGCCCAGAGCCTGGGTACATTCATCAGTCTTTGAATGAAGCTGTAGAAGGCATGCAAGATCACTGCTCCATTTATATAAGATGTAGGCCCCGGTTTGGTGTGCACATGACAGCAAGGTCGTGAACGGGGTTATGGTTAACCCTTGTAGTAGTCTGTAGGAAATCACAGTCTGTTTTCGAATTGCGAAATTCAATTTTAATAATGAACGTGGACACATAGGAAATGTGTCACAATGGGATTTCTAATATTTCTACCTATACGTCCTTCTTCAAAAAGTCGCTGAACAATGTTATCACTGTAGTGATGGGTAAATGCTGGCTCTCCCGTGCTTTAGCTCAGGCTCAGGTGAGCCAACATTCACCCATCACTACAGTGACAACACTGTCCATTTATCCAAATACTAGTCCTTTTTGCCTAATACACTTCATTCTATGGAGATCGTTGACTTTTTGACCAAGGCCATATAGGTTGAAACGTTAAAAATCCCATTGTGATACATTTCCTATGTGTTCATGTTCAATTAATCACTTGATGCATTTCCTATGTGTTCACTACCATTTATACAAGATACACTGGACCCTTATGCTTTAAGTAGTTGGGGTCCAAGCAGTGACATCCTGCGTGATCCAACACTATCATCTTCAGTATTCTGAGAACTGGTAATACCTGGTAATTCTGAGAAAACTCTATTTCCATGCTAGTTGTACTGCTAGTGAAAGGATACAAGTCTTTCATCAGAGGATATGAGTAACTATCTCACTTGGATCTCCATTGTGATGGCTTCATTGGCTCCTACAAGGCTGGTAATTAGGGTATGAGCTCATGAATCTTGGTTTAGATGATACCTTCCATTCTTACATGCTTTACTTTATATTACATTGGGAAAAGCACTTTACTCAACAACTAGCTGTCAGATATTTGCTTTTGTAATAGTCTGATCAAAGGTTTTACCAGGAGGGTTATTACTGAAAGTCCATTTGTGCTACTTGAACCAGTAGTGAGATGACCTCAAGTTTATCAATAAAAAGCTTAACTGAAGGAGTTTATGAATTAATGGTCCATTTACAGGCAAGTGCTAATTGTCACTAATGTGAGCCGAAGTTTACATGAAATGTCACTTTGTTTACTAGTGTTCTCCACTAAATAAGCCCATTAGCATCAGTCAGGACTAGCCCTACATTAGGGATGTGGCATGGTCCGGGACAGCTTACACGCACAGTGGGTGGCATGTACAATAAATCTTTACTGACATTAAAGGTCAGAAATTGCTCTCAAGACTCCATGTATGAGAAAAGCCTCAAGGTATTTAATATATTGGCAGATCTGGCTCCATAGTCAAACATACCAGGATTTCATCTATAGCCCATTCATACATGTTTTCTTTTCAGAATGCATCACATATGTGGCCATTATATATTGAGGAATTTCCTCCATACAAAGCTGTGAATATTCTATGCATCTATGATGTCCATCTATGATGTCTACAGCGCAGAAATTATCTAGATCAAGTTTGTATCGCCCACACTGAAAATATACGGTAATGTCCACCGAAGGCCACACACTAAGACTGTGACACATGTTGGTTATTATATAGACTTTTCTTATTCTTCATCGGAGACTGGAAATGGAAAGTATCTAAGAATTTAAAGAGTAATTGTCATTTTCATTTTTTTGCCCAAAAATTAGTAGTATACATGAAAATAAGAAACTTTGTAATATATCTTATTAGAGAATTGTGCTTCTTTCTCCTCTTGAGCTGATCAGGTCTTTTCAAACTTCTTAATTCTCACATAATAACTGTCTTTAGTGAATACAAATATTCCCGTTACTGAGATAGGAGATGGGACAGTTGGAGCTCATAACATTCTATGGTAACGGTTGCTTCAGGAAAACGTGCCGCAGGATGTCTATGCTTGCCTCCAGCTCCTCCCTCTTGTACTCTGGTTGCAGCAGGATGTCTATGCCTGCCTCCAGCTCCTCCCTCTTCTGCAGTTGCAGCAGGGTGTCTATGCCTGCCTCTAACTCCTCCCTCTTCTGCAGTTGCAGCAGGGTGTCTATGCCTGCCTCTAGCTCCTCCCTCTTCTGCCCCGATGCTTGTAGCAGGATGTCTATGCCTGCCTCTAGCTCCTCCCTCTTCTGCAGTTGCAGCAGGGTGTCTATGCCTGCCTCTAGCTATTCCCTCTTCTGCCCCGATGCTTGTAGCAGGATGTCTATGCCTGCCTCTAACTCCTCCCTATTCTGCAGTTGCAGCAGGGTGTCTATGCCTGCCTTAAAAGCCTCCCTCTTCTGCTCCGATTGCAGCAGGATGTCGATGCCTGCCTCTAGCTCCTCCCTATTCTGCTGCAGCTAGATGGCTTGTGCCATGTTGTCCGGCATGCCCCCTCCTCTGATTAACACCTCACAGTCAATATACAATCTCTATATAGATACTGGTGTGGGCGGGGACAGCCCTCTGGACTCTGCTACATGGCTAAAGCTAAAAATGCACATTGCGTCAGAACAGCTGCAGCCAGTAATCTAAGTGATCCATCGTTGGAATCAGAATCTCCTTGCCTACATCATGCTGCTCTCAGATGAGGTAACAAAAACCTGCTGACAGATAATAATAATTAATTCCACAGCGCTTTCCATACAATGGCAACACTGTCCCCATTGGGGCTCACAATATAAATTCCCTATCTGCATGTTTTTGGATTGTGGGAGGAAACCGGATTACCCGGAGGAAACACACGCAAACACAGGGAGAACATACAAACTGCTTGCAGATGTTGCCCTTAGTGTGACTAGAACCCAGGACCCCAGATTCCCTTTAATGGGGTATTTTAAGTCTTTTCTGATAGGTTTTATGTGCTTTTTTTGTATATTAGATTCATATAGTATTTGGATTTGTTTGCTACCTCTCATTTTCTTTAGTATCTCTTAGTTGCCTTTAATAGTAAGCACTATACATGTATTTACAATAATGAGGCTTTAGATTCTGATGGTGTTAATAGAATTCCTCAGGACTAGTGTATATAACTAAGTCAAGAAGCAGGATGGCACATTTCTTATGAAATGATATAAAATATAAAATCAGTTTTGAAGGAAATCAAAACCGTTTTATTTAGAGAAAAGTGAAGCAGTAAGTCCTAATCCTCAAGTCATCACAATGTGGATTTATCTGGTATGAAGCATTCACTTTTCGAGCTGTGTCAATTTAAGAAGAAAAAAAAATCCTGATGTGATCATAAGACCTGAAAAGAAAGAAAAATCTCACTTCTCGATAATTCAGCCCCATATAATAACTGCAGTTAGGAAGATTGTCCGATACGGGGTGAAATTACAGCTCTGATAGCCCTAATCCTTAGTGGGCCAGTCAGCGAGCATCTCTAGTAATTCCTCTCCGTATCCCATGAAGATGGAAATAGGGTGTCCTCACGTCTGGCTAGGTATTCCCCCAGAGGGGGCACACTTACTAAATCGAGGTGTTTTATCCGAGACCTTAGCCTATATTGCTTGCTAGTGTCAGTCGTAGAAGTCCGGCAAGTACGGCAAGGGTTACAATTGCCTACATACTTTGACAAGATGAAGGAAAATGATACCTCCTGTAATGCAAACAGCAGGGGATAGGTAATGTGTATCACAATTCTTTCATTAGTAGGAGTGAAAGTGCAATAGCATGATGATACATTAGCCCGCTGAGCAGTAATAGGATGGCTTGTAAAGAACTAGGAAGCTGTATGAATTTTAAAACTGAGCTCTCCGGCTAGTGTGAACTTTAAGCAGGATGCTACATGTTATTTTCCCTACCAAGGACTGATAGCATCCAGCTCTCAGAATAAGTAGAGGATAGACGGGCGTTTAATCATAATGGTACGCTTCTAGCAGTGCACGCATCATTTTTTAATATATTCTCGCTGTTTAATTGCTCAGCTGCCTAATTAACTCCCTAAATTTTTAAGAATGACACAATCCATTATAATTTAGTAACTTTACCATTTTAAGCCCCAGAGCAGCAAAGAGTTGTAATGCCAGAGGAACTGATCCTTCTATTTTTAATTACGAGATATTTGGTGCTGAAACGAAACCCATCACTGCAGAAGCTCCTTTACATTAATGTGAGGATGTCCGAGAACTGAACTAGATATAGGAATGGTAATATATAGCAGCTTCCTTCTTCTCCGTGAGCCTTCTACATCATTTATTGTTCCGACCATGTCTCTTCATCAAAATGACATTTTTAAAGCATACCTGCTCTGAATCATGGGGCAGGGCACACATGGAAATGGATTAGAATTTTCTTGCCTAAATCATGCTGCTCTTACATCATGGATCTGTTGGTCGAGTTGAAGAGCCCCCCCCTACACAGCTTGTAGGCCAAACCAGATGATTTTAGTAGGACCAACCAACCATCTAAGATTCACAAAAACCTCCTGACTCTGATGGCCTCTGGAGAAAGAAAGATGAGGTTTCATGAACTTCATACCTCAACCTTTATTTTCTCGTCAGAAATAAACCACTGTCAGAGGTAAATGACAACTAAATTCTCATTAAAACCACAAACATACTAGGCCAAGCGCTCATGATATCTATAGGAGAAATATCTTACGCAGACAATTAATGCTCCAAACTGCCCTACATACATGAGTGTTTGGCTCAGTTGAGCTCATGTTTTTTCAAGAGGGAGATGGAAAAAAATCTCTGCCAATCTCCTATGGCAGCAGCTTTTCTTCCCTGAAAATAAAAGGAACAGGCATCAAAATTCCAACTTACTGATTCGTCTCTTCCTCAATTTCATTCATCTAGAAAGAGTCAGAAGGCCGCCAAACACATCACCAAATTCAGCCAGTTTGGACAACTTTCATTTAATATGTATGGGGGCCTTAGCGGCTTCTAGATACATCATGTGGCAGTGTAACTTCTGTGAGAACAAAAAGATCAGGCGTTGAGTGTCAACACGTCATGATATCATCTGTCAAGGGAGAGTCAGGAGGCCCTTGTACTCATTATATGGCACACTACTGTTGGAAATAAATATATATATCCTTAAGAAAAACTGGGGTGACTACCAGAGTATTTATGTGAAAATAGACAATATGGATGAGCAATGTTAATATATTAGAGATAGGAATTAAAATAGAAAATTAGTAGCAAGTGAGTCTAACAGAAAAGACAGGTGGAGACAATTCTAAATAAGGGATAAAAATGATAAACTCTGTGTTAAAAGCTATGTACTGTAAAGTAAAAATACAGCATTAATATATATCACAATCATGGAGGGTGTTAGCATTAACAGAAATAGGAAACTATATACCAGTTTAATATAAAGACTATTGAAAATCCCACCATGCAATAGAATAGTATATAAGCAGTTGAAAAGATAGCTACAACTGCTTATTCCTGCTGGAGTGGCTCCCACCTTGATGCATTTTTTTGGTGTGAACCTTTTGATATATTCACATTGTTCAACTCATAAACATTATTTCCATGTTAATACTCTGGTAATCTCCATGTCTTTTGTACAGAATTTATAGTATCTCATTTGTTTTGAACTCCATTTCCTTTAAATTAATGCACCATCATCATCATCAGATTATCTAATGTTGTAGTTGGTATGATCTTATTATCTATAGCTATTCTTTAATGGATAGACTCACAAATCCTTGACTCATGGTCTGAGAATAGACCACCTTGCACGGACTGGCCATGTGTCTCCTGACCTGAGCCTGACCACCTCATATATGCTTATGACGGTGTGGAGCTCTAGTCAGGAGACCCGTGACTGGTCTGTGAATCATGGCCTGTGACACATGGATGTGTGAATGCTGCGTTAGCAAGATTGAACTATTCACATAAATATATATTATGAAAAGAAAAAGAGAAAAGACACTCCAAGGGGTATGTTATCTGGATCTTTATTCATACAGTTGGGTTGGGTATATACATGCACCCTTGTCTTCACAGTGGCAGCGCCCAGGAATCATTGCTCTTTTTTTCGGTTTGGTTTGAACACAAATATATATTACAATTTTTTGTTCTTACTTTATTACCCTTAAAAATGACCGCGTCACATTGTACATGTGGACATCATGGTATATAGGAGGAGAAGGCAAGCAGAATGATATATAGGTTTGTTGAAAAACATTCAGTATATCTTGTATTTTATTCATTGGGAATGCCTGATATCTGTATGTATAGAAGTCCAGTGGGCAGTCCCACTAGTGATTGCCACTAGAGATGGTTCTTTCCTCGAGTCGAGCAGGTCAGACATAGAGATGAGCGAACTTGAGGTTTGATGTTCTGAGTTCAGGTTCGGAAACCGACTACTAAGAAAACAAAGTCCGGGTTCAAAGTTCATGTGAGTTACGAGTGCAAAAAACTCGAGCAAGCAGGGCTGTGCTTGGGTATGAGTGATGCTCAGCCCTGAGCGAGCTGCGTGCAGTATTTGAACAGCTCACATTGGGGTAAAATCAGCGTGATCAGATGTAGTGTGCACACTAAAATAAGTAAATTAAATAAATAAATAAATTGAAAACCGCTGCTCACCCTCTTCCGAAAGTGATCTGCTTATGGCTGGCAGCATGTGGGTGGAACCACAAAATGCCCAATCACTGACTTCCAGGTGAGGTTCGGATCAAATCGGAGTCAAAAACCCAAACTTTTTTAAGGTTCAAAAGGTACCTGGCAAACTGAACCTCTAAAGGTCCAGTCACACTAAGCAACTTACCAGCGATCCCAACAACAATAGGGATCGCTGGTAAGTTGCTAGGAGGTTGCTGGTGAGATGTCACACTGCGACGCTCCAGCGATCCCACCAGCAACCTGACCAGGCAGGGATCGCTGGAGCGTCGCTACACGAGTTGCTGGTGAGCTCACCAGCAACCAGTGACCAGCCCCCAGCGCAGCGTGGAAGATGCTGCGCTTGGTAACTAAGGTAAATATCGGGTAACCAACCCGATATTTACCTTGGTTACCAGCGCACGGAGCTACACGTGCAGAGAGCAGGGAGCAGCGCACACTGAGCGCTGGCTCCCTGCTCTCCTAGTTACAGCACACATCGGGTTAATTAACTCGATGTGTACTGCAGCTAAATGTGCACAGAGCAGGGAGCAGCGCACAATGCTTAGCGCTGGCTCCTTGCTCTCCTAGCTGCAGGACACATCGGGTTAAGTAACCCGATGTGTGCTGCAGCTAAATGTGCACAGAGCAGGAGCCGGCACTGACAGTGAGAGCGGCGGAGGCTGGTAACAAAGGTAAATATCAGGTAACCAAGGACAGGGCTTCTTGGTTACCCGATGTTTACTGTGGTTACCAGCCTCCGCAGAAGCTGGCTCCTGCTGCCTGCACATTTAGTTGCTGCTGTCTCGCTGTCACACACAGCGATCTGTGCTTCACAGCAGGACAGCAACAACTAAAAAATGGCCCAGGACATTCAGCAACAACCAACGACCTCACAGCAGGGGCCAGGTTATTGCCGGATGTCACACACAGCAACATCACTAGCAACATCGCTGCTACGTCACAAAAGTTGTTCGTTAGCAGCGATGTTGCTAGCGATGTTGCTTAGTGTGACGGGGCCTTAAAGGTTCGCTCACTCTAGTCAGATGCTCTGAAAGTGCTCAACTCGAGTAACGAGTGTAATGGAAGTCAATGATTGGCGAGTTCAGCTTTCCACTCACATACAGCCAGCCATAAATGGAACATTTCCAGGGGGAGGAAAGGTGTGTTTGTTTTTCTTTTGACACACTACATCCAAAAAATGTGGCTTTAACCTCAGTGCGAGACTGCAAATGGCTCTCCCGTCCTGCACACATCATTAAGCGAAGCAAGCCCCATGCATTGTGGTCATTGTTTTATGTATAAAATGTCCGAGCACCTGCGATACTCAGCCGAGCTCTGTGAATACCTGAGCACCCCGATGCTGGATCGAGCACTGAGCCGTCCCGAGCACGCTTATCCATCACTATAATTGTCATTGATCTCTCCATACAGGGAAGACTGCACATCACTGAAGAGGACTGCCCACAGAACATGGAAGCATCGGGGGAATTAATGCAATGCAAACTTTACCAATAAAACTGTGTATCAATCCGATCAGCTCCTCCTGCTCTATAACATCCTGCCTGTAGATCAGATCATCAACATGGCAGGTTCCCTTTCAGCAACACATTGCTGTGCCCCGTTGGTGACCTGAGAGCCATAAACAAGACGCAGGTACATGTAGGTAAATTATAGTGGCCACACTTTCTTATCTACGTCCATAGCACTGGCTTCTAGCACTAATTGAATGTTCTCATGCAGAGATTCCATAAACACAAATGCCCTTAAATTTACAGTAATTACACTGATACTAAAAGTCACTAATTAGAAAGCAGAACCAGCACTGCTCCGACCTTTGTGTTTCACTGTCAGTGCCAACAATTAGACTTGATTAATATTCTACTTTTCCCATACTCAGTCATTTTTAAGCCCAGTGATCAGTGCCACATAGAACGTAGCAGTACGCCATGGTACCGTATCAAAGCCTTCTCCCTGAAAGAAATCAGAGCAGTTCTGGCATAAACACTGATTTACCTATTAGGAGAGAAGCTGCAATGTCATCCTTGTAATCACACTTAATCCCTTGCATCAAATAATGAATACATGAGCAAAGCTTTTACTTGCATGTGAGCAATTATAACAAGTTCTTGGTAGTGCTCCAAATGCATTCCTGACGTTAATTTGTGAACAATGCGACTTTCGGTAATGGGATTCTGTGACAGGTGACTTTTTAGAAAAGGAAAGTTGATTAATATGAGTACATCAGGAAAATGAGTAAGAACAGATAACATTTAGCACAAGAGGGCAATTATATAATTTCCTATAAGGTGATGTGTTCGTGAGGGATTTGAAAAATGGATAATTCTGAACATGGATCCGAAAATATGTATTAGCACCTTACAACCTAAAATAGTGGCCCTTCACTGTCCATGTCTTCTGGAAAGCAAATTGTAATGAGCTGCAGTGTGCAAACACAAAGCCAAGCTTATTATTGACTCATCACAACATATTGTGGACTATATTCAGGATAGGTCATCAACATCAGATGGGGAGCGGGGGTCTGGCCCTTGGCCCCCGCAATGATCAGCTGCAGTAAGGTCCGGACATAAGAACATTGAACACAGCTTCACTAGGCTGCAAAACAGCTCCTATTAAAAAGAATAGAAGCTAATCTACAGTACCCGGAGAATAGGAGCTGGTGTGCAGTGCCTAAAAAATAGGAGGTAATCTACAGAACCCACAGAATAGGAGCTGGTGTGCAGTGCCTAAAGAATAAGAGCTAACCTACAGAACCCACAGAATAGGAGCTGGTGTGCAGTGCCTAAAGAATAAGAGCTAACCTACAGTACCCAGAGAATAGGAGCTAGTGTGCAGTACCTATAGAATAAGAGCTAACCTACATTACCCGGAGAATAGGAGCTAGTGTGCAGTACCTATAGAATAAGAGCTAACCTACAGTACCCAGAGAATAAGAGCTAGTGTGCAGTACCTATAGAATAAGAGCTAACCTACATTACCCGGAGAATAGGAGCTAGTGTGCAGTACCTATAGAATAAGAGTTAACCTACAGTACCCGGAGAATAAGAGCTAGTGTGCAGTACCTATAGAATAAGAGCTAACCTACAGTACCCGGAGAATAGGAGCTGGTGTGCAGTGCCTAAAGAATAAGAGCTAACATACAGTACTCGGAGAATAGGAGCTGGTGTGTTGTGTCTAGAGAATAAGAGCTAACCTACAGTACCTGGAGAATAGGAGCTGGTGTGCTGTGTCTAAATAACATCTAACCTACAGTACCTGGAGAATAGGAGCTGTTGTGTAGTGCTTAAAGGATAAGAGCTAATCTACAGTACCTGGAGAATAGGAGCCTGTGTGCAGTGCTTAAAGAATAAAAGATAACCTACAGTACACGGAGAATAGGAGCTGGTGTGCAGTGCCTAAAGAATAAGAGCTAACCTACAGTACCCTGAGAATAGGAGCTGGTGTGCAGTGCCTAAAGAATAAGAGCTAATCTACAGTACACGGAGAATAGGAGCTGATGTGCAGTGCCTAAAGAATAAGATCTAACCTACAGTACCGGAGAATAGGAGCTGGTGTTCAGTGCCTAAAGAATAAGAGCTAACCTACAGTACCGGAGAATAGGAGCTGGTGTGCAGTGCCTAAAGAATAAGAGCTAACCTACAGTACCGGAGAATAGGAGCTGGTGTGCAGTGCCTAAAGAATAAGAGCTAACCTACAGTACCTGGAGAATAGGAGCTGGTGTGCTGTGTCTAAATAACATCTAACCTACAGTACCTGGAGAATAGGAGCTGTTGTGTAGTGCTTAAAGGATAAGAGCTAATCTACAGTACCTGGAGAATAGGAGCCTGTGTGCAGTGCTTAAAGAATAAAAGATAACCTACAGTACACGGAGAATAGGAGCTGGTGTGCAGTGCCTAAAGAATAAGAGCTAACCTACAGTACCCGGAGAATAGGAGCTGGTGTGCAGTGCCTAAAGAATAAGAGCTAATCTACAGTACACGGAGAATAGGAGCTGGTGTGCAGTGCCTAAAGAATAAGAGCTAATCTACAGTACACGGAGAATAGGAGCTGGTGTGCAGTGCCTAAAGAATAAGAGCTAACCTACAGTACCGGAGAATAGGAGCTGGTGTGCAGTGCCTAAAGAATAAAAGCTAACCTACAGTACCCGGAGAATAGGAGCTGGTGTGTAGTGCTTAAAAAATAAGAGATAACCTACAGTACCTGGAGAATAAAAGCTGGTGTGCAGTACCTAAAGAATAAGAGCTAACCTACAGTACCCGAGAATAGGAGCTGGTGTGCAGTACCCTATGAATATTAGCTGATCTGCTGTACTTGGAGAATTGGAGCCAGGCTGCAGTACCCAGCAGTGGCTGCTACACAATGAATGAAACAAACAAGTGCTGCTGCTTTCAATGTGTTTACGAAAGGCACTGTTGCTTATAACAGCCAACTGGTATAGGTGCTGGGTATCAGATACCCACTAATCTGATATTTATGCTCTATCCTATAGAGAGATCATCTTGTTACTGGACAACCCCGTTTAATACTATGGTTAACGAGCATATAATCCAGACTATTTTTGTTATTTTGTTTTCAGTTTGTTTTTAATTGTGCATCATCAAATAAAAATGTCCTATTCTTACTTGGAAACAATCAGCAAGCTGCGACGGCAAGATCATCCTTATTAGGCCAAGTTCCCAAAAAAACACTGTTTTTGTAATATTTTTTTTTTGTAGAGAAAATCTGCTGAGATAACTGTCCAAGAAAAGTGGATGCGATTTCATACCCAAGGTGCATCTAAAGACGCTACTGAACTGTGCGCTATTCTGATGCGGTTTTTTCTCTACAGGGTTCTATAAGGAGCCTGAAAATAACCTGCATATAAAAATGCAAGTAGAAACACAGTAAACACAGCTGTATTCTAATACACCATACAAAAAAGCAATATAAAATGCTGCTTCAAATCTGCTCCAAAACCACACAAAATAATGCATAAACGCAGCAAAAGGGCAACAATTATAGAAGATTATTGTGTATTTTTGTCTGGACATCTGTAGAAAACATGTACATAAAAAGCAGCATTGAAGCTATTGTGAACCTGGCCTTATGGTTGTCATTTAAGCCTGCTTTACACGTTACGATTAAGCATACGATATCGTATGCGATCATAACCGCCCCCATCGTATGTGCGGCACGTTCAATTTTTTTAACGTGTCGCACAAATGATTATTTGCTGTCACACGTATTTACCCTTCCATACGACCTCGATGTGGTCGGCGAACGTCCACTTCCTGGAGTGGGAGGGACGTTCGGTGTCACCGTGACGTCACGCGGCAGCCGGCCAATAGAAGTGGAGGGGCGGAGATGAGCGGGACGTAAACATCCCGCCCACCTCCTTCCTTCCGCATTGCCGGCGGGAGCCGCGAGACGGCGGTAAGATCTGTTCATCGTTCCCGGGGAGTCACACACTGCGATGTGTGCTACCTCGGGAACATTGAACAACCTCACGGTCAATTTTTAGCAATTGAACGATGTGTATGCGATGAACGTTTTAACGTTCAATCACAATCGCACGTAGCTGTCACACTCTACAATATAACTTACGATGCCGGATGTGCGTCACTTATGACATGACCCCGCAGACACATCGTAAGATATATTGTAGCGTGTAAAGCGGGCTTTAGCATACTCATGCCCTTCCTGAAATGTGTAAATATCAGTTGTTTATTTGGAAACTGTCAATAAGCAGAGGGTAGCTAAAATTGACTCTCTTTATAGCTTTATGCTCACAGCAATTATGGATTGTGTGGATGCCATTGCTTGCATTAGGTTACTAAAAACGCCTGCAAGGAGGAATAAAGCTACGTGCCAAGAAAAGTTCTAAACTATTATCGGAAAGGTAGATTATGTATGTTTTTGGATCTACTGCTCAGTAGTGATATGTGCTGAACATATGTGACCGTTGATTAAAACTGTCCCTTTAACCAGATAAATGGCGCATTCAGTGACACTATAATTGCCTTGACTCTTGCTGTGCACTACTGATATACCCTACCATGTACAGTAGAGCACATATACAACACATAATACACAATATCAAGTTCCACGTAATGATAATGCTGAGCGTAAATGTGAAACACGTCCTATTATCACCTACTCAAATGTCTCGCAGCCTTTAACACCTCTTTGTACACAGACGCCATTAGTATGCAATAGTGTCACATGAACGCGGGCCTCGCTACCAGATAGCTGAACAGGTTTTTCCCATTTTGAGGGGATGAAAGATTCGGCATTCTTCCTCGGCTATGTCATGGCTAAGAAAGCTATTAATGACTCAAAATGATCATGATTCCCCACATGTGTAATGTGCCTTTCTCACATGCTGACAGAATCCTCCCTATTCACGAGAGCATCTGCAGCAGATGCAACAGATGCCGGCTCCCAAGAAGGGAAAGTATCTCAGAAAAATAGATATCAGTGAAAAATACTCAGATCAAAATTCAGCAAATGTCCATGTTGTAATGGTCGTGTGTGACATGTAGTAATAAATCTTACACTACACAATCCCCCACTAGTGCCCAAATATATTACAAAATTCCGTTTTATATTTCTGTCATTGTGTGGCTACAGTCTACGACTGATGTTGGCGCCCTCTACTGGGCTAAAATCCAAAGTTTCCACATTCCCGTGTGCACAGTCTATTAGAAGTGTTAGCTTTATAATTCGAGATATTATCATTATTATTTTTCTGCCATATATAGAAAACAAGAGAGATTATGTAGTATTTGCCAAAATTTACTGCATGGAAATAATGGAGCACCTGGGGAACTGGGTGGGGGGGGGGGGTCTTTCGGTTTCCAACTGAAAACTGTATATTACTAAAAAAAAGTAGATGCCAATAACTATAAATAGATTAAATTATGTGGGATAGACAGAAGGATGAATGGATGGATGAATGGATGGATGGAAAGACAGATTCAAGAAAAGCATAGCCAGCACTCCAGATTTTCAAGTGAAAAAGATGGACTTTATTGAGACCAGTGTCTTCGTTTCAGTTCCTCAGAACCTTTATGAAGCCTTGACAAAAGGTTCTGAGGACCTGAAACATTGCAACTGGGCTCAATAAAGTCCATCTTTTTCACTTGAAAATCTGGAGTGCTGGCTATGCTACTGGGTGGTTGTAGTGAGCCCTGGCATCCAGTGTCTGCTATAGTGGTGATGTTCTATTTTTGCCTTTTCGAGATGATAGATCGATAGATAGATAATAGATATATGGATAGATAGATAGATAGATAGATAGATAATAGATAGATAATAGATATATGGATAGATAGATAGATAATAGATAGATAATAGATATATGGATAGATAGATAGATAGATAATAGATATATGGATAGACAGATACCGTATTTTTCGGACTATAAGACGCACCGGACTATAAGACGCACCCTGGTTTTAGAGGAGGAAAATAGGAAAATAAAATTTTAAGCAAAAAATGTGGTCATGACAAACTGTTATGGGGCGAGGATCTGCTGCCTACACTGTTATGGGGGTAATGTCCCCAAATTCTCTACTAAGGTGCCGAATCCTGGTAATGATCCTCCTGCCTTGTATATACAGTATATGTCCCTCATCCTGCTATATACCGTCATCCTGCCATATGGCCGCATCCTGCTATATAACCCATCATGGCATATGCGCCCATCCTGCTGATATGACCCCATCCTCCTCAGATGACCCCATCCTGCTCGTATGACCCCATCCTGCTCAGATGACCCCATCCTGCTCAGATGACCCCATCCTGCTCAGATGACCCCATCCTGCTCAGATGACCCCATCCTGCTCAGATGACCCCATGCTGCTCAAATGACCCCATCCTGCTCAGATGACCCCATCCTGCTCAGAGGACCCCATCCTGCTCAGAGGACCCCATCCTGCTCAGATGACCCCATCCTGCTCAGATGACCCCATCCTGCTCAGATGACCCCATCCTGCTCAGATGACCCCATCCTGCTCAGATGACCCCATCCTGCTCAGATGACCCCATCCTGCTCAGATGACCCCATCCTGCTCAGATGACCCCATCCTGCTCAGATGACCCCATCCTGCTCAGATGACCACATCCTGCTCAGATGACCCCATCCTGCTCAGATGACCCCATCCTGCTCAGATGACCACATCCTGCTCAGATGACCCCATCCTGCTCATATTATACCCCCATCCTGCTCATATTATACCCCCATCCTGGTGTATGGCCGCATCCTGTGGCACATAAAAAAAAATAAACGTTCATACTCACCTCAGCTCACCTGCAGCATCGCTCGTCCTCCGGTCTGTGTCAGCGGCAGTGCCGCTGAGTGGTGCCGTCCCCGTTCTCCTGCAGCATCACTTGTCCTCCCATCTGTGTCAGCGGCAGCGCCGCTGAGAGGAGCCGTCCCCGTTCTCCTGCAGCATCACTTGTTCTCCCGTCTGTGTCAGCGGCAGCGCCACTGAGAGGAGCCGTCCCCATTACCCTGCTGCATCGCGATCATCTCCTGTGTCTGTGCCGGTGGCGGCTGCGTGTGGACACGTGCGCACAGCGATGACGTCATCGCTGTGCGCGCCGCTAGTCTCCACCCAGCCGACGGCACAGGAGATGATCGCGATACAGCAAGGTAACGGGGATGGCTCCACTCAGCGGCGCTGCCGCTGACACAGACGGGAGAACGAGCGATGCTGCAGGGGAACGGTGAGTACTGTACACTGATTCACTGCTCCCCGCGCTGATGATGACGCGCAGGGGGCAGCAAATACCGTAGTTGCCAGGGGTGATCATGCGGGCCGGCTGTTTATCCCCCGCCCATCATCCCGCCCACCTGTCAGTGCCTGCTTCAGCGCTGAGGGATGATGGGCGGGGGATGGGCGTGCATATTAAATGAGCGGGTCCACGTGGTCACGGCAGGATGCTACAGCCTGCTCGTGTCCCCGATGACCCGCTGTACCGCAGCACCCTCATTCCCCGCAGCCACATTCAGACCATAAGACGCACCCCCCACTTTCCCCCAACATTTGGGGGGAAAAAAGTGCGTCTTATGGTCCGAAAAATACGGTAGATAGATAGATATGGAGCAGCACAAAAAAAAATGTTGGCGTAAATCCTTTTGAACAATGTGTAATTGTCCAAAGTAAACAGAATAATAAATGGAAGGCAGTGGCCCAAAAAAGGTGCAAAAAGGGGACTTGTTTATTAGCACATCTGGTGTGACGACGTTTCGATTACAATGAACCTTTATCAAGCAAAGTACTTGATAAAGGTTGTGACCTAATCAGTCAATTACAATCTCATTAATAAAAATTAGATTGCAATTATGTCACATTTCTTCATATACTTCCCGTCTGTATCAGTGTGTTGCTTGATAAAAGTTCATTGTAATCGAAACGTCGTCACACCAGATGGGCTAATAAGTCCACTTTTTGCAGCTGTTTTAATTCATTGCTTTTCATTTATAGCAATAGATACTGTAGCTAGATAGAAAGAGATAGATAGGTAGGTAGGTAGATAGAAATAGTTAGAAAGAGATAGGTAGAAAGAGATAGGTAGAAAGAGATAGACAGATAGATAGATAGATAGATAGATAGAGAGAGAGATAGATAGATATAGATAGATATAGATAGCTATAGATAGAGGGATAGATAGATAGAGAGATAGATAGATAGATATAGATAGATATAGATAGATTATAGATCGATATAGATAGATAGATAGATAGATAGATAGATAGATATAGATAGGTAGAAAGAGACAGATATAGATAGATAGATAGATAGATAATGGATAGATACATGGATAGATAGATAGATAGATAGATCGATGGATAGATAGATAGATAAATAGATAGATAATGGATAGATACATGGATACATAGATAGATAGATAGAGAGAGATAGAGAGATAGATAGTGAGATAGATAAAGGATAGATAATGGATAGATACATGGATAGATAGATAGATGATAGATAGATGATAGATAGATGATAGATAGATAGATAGATAGATAGAGAGATGGATAGATAGAGAGATGGATAGATAGAGGGATAGATGCATATCCCCAGAGATGGACGCGGCTTGTCCCTTTAAGCTGGCTTTTTAATGGAACTCTGTTTATGAAACCAGATGCAAGTAAGGTGGAGATAGGATCACAGAAGCAGCATTATATTAATACTCTAAAGCACACAGATGTGACTTTTGGAAAACAAACAGATAAGAAATTGCATTTAAAGGTGGTTTGATATTAAATTAACATGCTAACAAGCAGGAAAAGTCTTATATTAAGGATATGAGGATTGTGAAAACATGACCGATGGCTGTGATAGCAGGTACTCAGCGTAGATATAACTGGAACAATGCAGGGGAACGGCTCACTATTTATTACTGAATATACTAGGAAAATTACTGGCTCGGTTTAGAGCTTCATCCACTCATAAACATGCAAATGGCCACAAGCACACAAACACACTTGCAAGTACAAACACTTACAAATGCAAACACATACAACAAAGGCAAACTCATACTAATAAGCAACCTTACACTTACCATGTATGCAGGGGAGTGGTAGAGGTAGCAGAAGACATCTGTATTAAAAAATGCTAACTGGTAAGAGGGGGCCTATTACAGATTTTACATTGGGACCATACAGAAACACAGACATCTGCAAACACCTCACTACATTGGCAAATCAATGGCTTGTTAAAGTGTGTCTGGCCATTCACATAACTAGCTGTCGTCCAACTATCTCTCGATTTTTCCATAAACCATGTTTGCTAACTCTCCAGAAAAGTTGTTATAGGGAGAAGACCTCCCAGATTTTTGGAAGTTTGGGCAAATCTCCCAGATACCATAAAAGCCTGCTGGACAGAGTTGCCAACCTGACTTTTGATTTATCAAGAAATCACGGACTGATATTTTTTATGGACACATTGGAAAGCCATAATAAATCTTTAAAATTATAAGTGACATTTATTTGTCTACAACACATAGTTTTGATATTTCGCTGCATTCACTATAAACTGTAAAATGATTAAAATTACAGTTAAAATAATCTGTATAAGTTTGTTCAGCCTCAAAAAATCAAGGTTGTCTTAAATTTTATTACAAAGTGCCCTATTTTTACAGACTGTCCCGAGAATTCTGGTGCTTTGGCAACCTTCCTGTTGGAACCTCCAAAACAACAGAGCTTCTCAACGTTTTCCACAATGTTTCGCCCTGGTGTCTAGATTGACATTCGGGGCAGGAATTGGGTTAAATATGGCTTGACTTGTATGCACAGAACCCTAAATTTACATGGGTGTTGGTATTTATGCTGCCATCAAGTGAAAGACTCATTAATGCATGGACTGTACATGTGGACACAAATCTACGCAGGAATCCTCATGGCCATCATGTACCTATAGTTATACATACAAACAGGATGCTTATTCTGCCTAATATGCATATGAGCTTATTAGAACATCATTTTTGTCACATGTCACATTGTCTTACCATAAATCAAGATGAAATCAAAAAGAAATAAAGTAGAAAAGGAAAAAAAATAATGCAATATGCCAGAAAAATGGGAGCTGAGCTAAACACAAGCAAATTATCCTCCTCGATGCATAAGAACCTTAAAACCGCACTAAAAGTCAATATAGTGTATGAATAATGGAGTTGCATTGGAGAAGGATCCTAAAACACTATACAGATCAAGATCACTGAAGGGCCCAATCTTAGACATTGTCTAAAAAAGGCTCCGAATTCCACGTACAAGTTGTCAGCTCAGTTCCCTAACTTCAAGCATAAAAAGGAAGTTGACCGACTAATACAGAATCAGCCTTCTCTGGGGACCTAGACCTTCTGTCTTTTCTCATTTCACCACTTCAAACAGAGGGTAGGGAAGACAATCAAGACTGAGCCGAAAATATAATGGATAAAACAAACACAAGTCAGTCCCTTTGGGTCATCTGGTATCATTTTATATCTGTACTTTAGATAACTGCTGTAACCAAAATATAATGAAATATGTCTTCAAGATATAACGACGGGTAACAGAAACATATAGGAAAAGCTCAAGTACGAGGGAAGAAATGTATGATGAGAGAAGCAATATTTCATTACATTTCATTTTAGAGTCCCCTTTCAAACCTAGAAACATGGCTTCTATCCAAGGCATATCCACTGTTCGTTTGTCACTCCTCGGTTCTGGTAAGGCACTTAAAACTCTTATTCTTTAAGTTATAAACTACTGCTTCTCTACATGTGTTTATGGAATAAGCATATAATGCTTTGGACAGCACTTGACGCTTGAGGAATACTGTGTATTCAGTTACACTGAGCAACACAAACTTTTATGAAGCAATTTTTGGCTGGAGCCAAATACACAGCAGTGGGGCCTCCTTTTTGGTAGCCATTCTGAATTTATACCCAGTACTATGCTATAGTTAATTTACTACAAACAGCTGAAATGACCAAATCATGAAGTGCCTTAGGCCTTGTGCACACGCTGTGGTTTTTGACGCATTTTTTTCAGAATCTGCACCAAAATCTGCATGCCTGTCCTGAAGCCCGCAAAATTTATGAGATTTCTGAACTGCTGTGCCAACGTTGCATTTTTTTTTCCTTGCAGATTTGGTGCAGATTTTGATGCAGAAAAAATTTGCAGCATGTCAATTGTTGGGGTGTTTTTACCTGACTTCACTAAAAAAAGCAAGAAAAAAACCCACACCAAAACCAGATGCGTTTTTCTGTCAGAAGGTGCAGATTTAATGCAGAAACTTTCTGCACCAAATATGCAGTGTGTGCACATGTCCTTAAGGCTCCCATTCATATTATAATAATGCTGACCATACCCTACCACCATCTAATATGTATGGAGGCCTTATGTATCTCCCCCAACAGATTATATGGGGGAGAGGGGGTCAAGCATATTGATTTACAATGTTCAATCCTTTTGTCTCCTGAGGATAAGCTGTTGCTAGGGACATTTGGCAGCATCTTACCCCATAATGACATAAACACATGACCATTGGGCTGAGCATTTGTGTTTAGGGGTAACAGTAGAGATCATTGTTGAAAAAATTTGTGCTATCTATGGGGTCCCATCTGTCATTTGGACAATAGTTCGTCCGATCTTTCGGCCAGCAGTTACTTCTGTAGACTCCTCTATACACTGGAGTGCTCATTCTGCAGAACACTCAGATGTTCTCTATGAGAAAGCCGCTGCCAGACTCCGATCATGGTGGTTTATTTCTCCAATAACAAAATGCTGGGCAATCCAAAATCACACATGCCGGATCCTTATTTTCCCCAAGATCATCTGATGAAGAGGACCTACACATTAGACTGTTGGTCGACTCCACCAATATCACTGTTTGGGGTCCATAAGGTCTAGGCAATAAAAAAACGGTTGTTCCCATCTAAGAAGGTTATAATTTATCCATAGGATAGATAATTACTGGTGGTCTAACCACTGGGACCCTTACTGCCAGTAGCTTGTAGTCATTAAAGGTGGTGGTGATGTGCATGTCAAAAGAAAGATCTCCGGATTGGTAAGGGTTTGAAGCAGATGGACTCCAGAGCTTCTCAAGTTATCATCAATCCATAGGATATCTTGCTATAATGAGTATAACTATTTAATGCCTCATTCTCTTAAACATCCGATGCTTTACCGAACAGAAAGGCTTCGCCCATTGTGTACAGGTCTACTTTAATCACCATCTTATAATAAGCCATTGTTTACAGTACTTAATTTCTCAGTAATTAGCTCTTTGAAAGATCTTTATAACCCACACAAGACCGTTACCTTCTGCGCTGTGGGAAGGCAAAATGAATCCCTTATGTGATATGAGTTGTAGCACCTATCATCTTACAAATACAGCAGATGGGGTTCTCGTGGGATATGGCGTCTTTAATACATTATAAAGGCTCTGTTACGTACTGATCCCTGAGATCTTCCAGATTGCAGGGTTCTGGTGGAGTCAGAATATGTCACGCAACAGTCACAATTACCTAATTTATTTTTGCTTACAAGATAATAAGTTATTATCTTCTCAAGAAGGAAATCCACAGCAACTAAAATTAATCTCTATAGACTCTAATTGCTCGCATTTCATTCCAGTTGGAATACATTTTCTAAATGAAAAATTGTCAGTAGCTATAAAAATATTTCACAATCAAATACCTATTACGTAAGGCATTTAAAAGTTTCTGAAAGAATAAAAACATTTCTACACACATATTTGCAAGTTTTTAAATTTCTATTCAGCCATTTTGAAATGTTTTTGACAGCTTACATTGAGGATATGACCCCGGTGCCATCAACCTCTGCCATCCCTATTTAAAAAGATAGAGGGAGATTATAGGCTTTTTCTCCTAAGAAGATTTCTTCCCCCCCAGTGGAAAAAAATATAAAAGACAATTCTGTAGCAGACATCAAATAGGCTTCACAAATGTCTTCTCAATTTTCGGGCCTAACTAATGCTTATTAAAGAACTCCTTGGGCATGACGCTGTGAAAGAAGCTGAGGAAAACGTAACTTCTAATCTAATCTTTTGAAAAACCATGCGGTGATCTTGAACCAATAAAAAAAGAGTGATATACAATGATGTGAACGACAGCTTATCTTTGGTCTTGATGGATTTAAATCACTAAAGTTAAGCCTGTTTGCATATTAGAAAATGCGTAATTTTTGAATTCACTTTTCAAACTTTGATTTATACCCACATTTGACAAAGGCTTGAAGGACATCACTGTCTCGTAGGGAAAAAGTCCCAGGAGAGAGCAACTCCTTGTTTTGCAACTGTTAACATGAAAAACTGTCTTGTGACAAAGCATGACTTTTTCCCATTAATCCTCGAAATACAGCAAACAGAAAAACTGAAGTCTTTCATAGCTTCTTTTCCAAAAGAAGACACGGGTGGTTAATCAAAGCAGACTAAAACGTAAGAGAAAGCCTTCCGTGTGAATCGAGCTGTTCTCTGAAAAGAAGAAGTCATAACTGATTAATCAGATTAAAGTTGAGATATATTAAAAAGATAGATCTCCATGACTATGTACTACTTCATAAAAGACTATCTCCATCACTGCTCTCTGCTTCCTTTCAAAAGAAAGTTATCTCACAAATGATCCGCGCCATAGAGACGTTTCTAAGGAACGATAAGTTATGCTTCACTTGTAGAACATGGCAGCCAAACATTTAAAACCCAGGCCAAAAATGCAGACGCTGTTGAGCAATTATATTTTATATGCATTTATTCATAATGAAACTTATAAAATGGATATTTTTTTACTTCTTTTGTTGACATTCAGAGAGGTAAGAAGATAAAAATGAGCACAAATTGTTTAATTGGAAACATTTTCCATGAATATAATGCCTTTGTTTTGTGGTAATTTATACTTGACATCCACTATGAAATATGTCTAGAAAGTGTCTAGGTGCTTGGCCAAGCGGGGTCGTAATTTGAGCTAAATTCATTAAAGATGTGCAAGATATTATCGGTGCTATATTTTGTGAATGAATACAGGAATAATAATTATTTTATTTCTATAGCACGAATATATTCTGCAGCACTCTAAAATTCAGAGGGTAGTTTTACAAACAAGTTATGACATTACAATGGAACACAGTCCAACGCATACCAAGGGGAGCGAGGTTTCTGCTCGCAAACTTACATTCTATGATAAGTCAAAAAGGATCTATCATATCTAGTAAGTTGTGTTAATTGCAACTCAAAATGGGATTTCTTTGCAGTCATATATATTCAATGAATACAAAAATGTAATTTTTGAGTGATGTCACATCTTCTTTATATTTAAATCATCCTAGTCCATTCCCTGCAGACCTGTACACAGGAACGGACATATGATTTCTGCATCCTGTGTAGCCAAGAGGTAAGGGGGCTAAAGAGGTAAGGGGGCCAAGGGGTAAGCAGGCCCAAGTGGTCAAGACGTAAGGGGACTCATAAGGTAAGGGGACCAAAAAGGTAAGAGGAAAAAAGAGAAAAGGGGATCCAAGAAGGAGACCCAAGAGGTTGAGAGGGCCCAAGAGGTAAGGGGCCCAAGAGGTAAGGGTGCTATGAGGAGGTTGGAGGAATAATTTCTACCTCTAAAGCAGATGTAATTGTGCATACTTTTGAGCTCTTGGGATTCAAAGTGCTCATATATTGTTTTTGTACAGGGGGCCCTTTTCTGTCTTTTTCTGCCACTGGCTGTAATATTGTCCTTGTACAGGGGCCCTTTTCTGTCTTTTTCTGCCACTGGCTGTATATCAGTGCTTACTCATTCTTACTAGTCCATGAATTATATAAGCAAATATAACACTAAGAATTCATGCACATGGTCATATTATGAGTCTGTGAGAATGTTATGGGTACCCATGAGTAACTCGATTGTATGACACATTACAACTTTTCTTCTAGAAGAGAATTCACCAAACAAAATGGGTTCTCCTATTTGGTAATTAACAGGTTCCTAACATTTTCACTATAATAGGACATAGAGGGTCAACACATTATATAGCCCTGAAGGAACTCTGTATGTCCCCATATAACCTCATGAACCCTAAGGCTATGTGTCCACGGTAGAATGTACCTGCGGATTTTTCTGCATCAAAATCCGCAGCTTTCCCCCGGAATCCGCACCTTAGCATAGGTGCGGATTTGACGAGGATTTGATGCGGATTTCGTTGCGGATTTTGATGCGGATTTTGATGCGGATTTTGTCCATTGTACTTTATTGTGTTTCTGAATAAAGCTTAGTCTGTTTTGAAGGAAAAAAAAGGCTCTTTATGTCATTTCCTGTCCCAACCCTCCTTTCTTCTCCATTATCCATTTTGTAATAAAGGGGCAGAAATGTTTAAAGGGAACCTGTCGCCACTTTTTTTGTAAAAAGCTGCGGCCAACACCACTGTGCTCTTATATACAGCATTTTAACAGGCTGTATATAATAACCCAGTGGTGGTGGCCGCAGCTTACAGCCAAAAAATGTGGTGCCATGTTCCCTTTCACTGGTATTTTTAAAAAAAAAAAAAAAAATGTGCTCCGCTGTATTTTCACTGTCCAGCCCGATGCAAGCAAGCAACTGAGGGCTGTGCTTCTCTGCGGGATAAGGCTGAAGCATTCTCTGCCCCTCCCGCTGAGAAAAACAGTCCTCAGCTGCCCCTGAAAATGGCGGCTTCGTTGTGAAGCGCCATTCACAGGTGCTGTACCGAGGCTCATCCAGCTGCCCTGATGCATTGGCTGGCTGGGTAATATAACGGAGTTAATGCCAGTTTTCTGCAAACTGGCACTAAACCCGAGGTTCATAATGTCATGCCTGTGTAGACACGGCCATTATGAACCTCCGTTTGGTACTAAAGAAAGAAAACACTTTTTGAAAAATTTTATTTGAAAGAAAAACACACACACATCCCTGATTGCCATCTTTATTACTCCCAAGCCTCAGAGGTTAATCCAGGACAATTGTAATCACTGGTTTGCTCTCTGCCGGCTGCTGTGAGCGGCAGAACTCACTGTCCGGGTCAGCTCAGTTCATAGCTGAGCCCGGGTCACAGCGTCAGCCGGTCACAGCAGCCGTCAGTGTATTAAATGCTGCACAGCTCTCTTCCGGCAGCTGGGAACGTCTGACGTCAGAGCCCTGGTCAGCTGACTTAATTTGCGAGCGCGGGCGGGTCAGCTGACTGCACACCGACCAGCTGACGTGCCGGGCTCCGATGTGCACTCATGTGACCCGGGCACGGACGTCAGCCGGTCCAGCAGCCGTCAGTGTTTGAGATGCTGCAAAGCTCTCTTCCGGCTGCTGGACCGGCTGACGTCCGTGCCCGGGTCACATGAGTGCACATCGTCAGCTGTCGGTGTGCAGTCAGCTGACCCGCCTGCGCTCGCGAATTAAGTCAGCTGACCAGGGCTCTGATATCAGACGTTCACAGCTGCTGGAAAAGAGCTGTGCAGCATTTAATAATACACTGACGGCTGCTGTCACCGGCTGACGTCAGTGCCCGGGTCAGCCGGGTGCACATCGGAGCCCGGCTCGGAGTTGTCATGGATTATCGTCGGGGGATTCAGGGAGTAATAAAGATGGCAATCAGGGATGTGTGTGTGTTTTTCTTTCAAATAAAATTTTTCAAAAAGTGTTTTCTTTTCTTTAGTACCAAACGGAGGTTCATAATGGCCGTGTCTACACAGGCATGACATTATGAACCTCGGGCTTAGTGCCAGTTTGCAGAAAACTGGCATTAACCCCGTAATATATTACCCAGCCAGCCAATGCATCAGGGCAGCTGGATGAGCCTCGGTACAGCACCTGTGAATGGCGCTTCACAACGAAGCCGCCATTTTCAGGGGCAGCTGAGGACTGTGTTTCTCAGCGGGAGGGCCAGAGAATGCTTCAGTCTTATCCCGCTGAGAAGCACAGCCCTCAGTTGCTTGCTTGCATCGGGCTGGACAGTGAAAATACAGCGGAGCACATTTTTTTTTTTTAAAAAAGAATTGTGAAAAAAGACCTGGGATCCTGTTTTGCCAGCTAAAAGCAAGCAGCCTGTAACTAGCTGCTTTTAGCTGGCAATCCAGAGTCCGGACACAACACGACTACACTGCCACTACTCTACACTACAAAATGGTGAAACTTCCTCTTCCTGAACTATCCTACATCACTTCCTGCGGATTTGTTTGCGAAATCCGCACCAAATCCGCAGGAAAAAGAGCCTGTGGGAACAGACCTGCGGATTTCTTGCGGATTTTACACCTTGCATTGACTTGCATGGGAAAAATCCGCAACAAAATCCGCAACAATAATTGACATGCTGCAGATTTTTCCGGATCAATATCCGCGGCAAATCCGCCGCGGAAAAATCCGCAGCATGGGCACAGCATTTCCAAAATGCCATTGAAATGGCTTGGAAGTGCCGCTGCTGCAGATTTTCGGCAAATCCGCGGTAAATCCGCGGCAAATCTGCGGCAAAATCCGCGGTAAATCCGCAGCGTGGGCACATAGCCTTAAGGTATGAGCACATTAGTATGTGCAGCTGATTTTTTTGCAGTAAAAAAACCCAGAATGTTGGCAGAAAAACATTGTGTAAAATACTTGTATATTAACATGTTTGCGCATCCCTTTTTGATAGGATGTTAGATGCGTTTTTGAAAAAAACATTTGAAAAAAATATTGCAAAAATGCTGAACGAAATAACATGTTGCATATAGGAAACAATGCTTTGATGGTTCATATCTGCTAGGAAAAAAATAAGCAACATATGCATCAGATTTCAGAAATCTGATTCACTTTGCTGATACTATAAAATGCTGCAAAAATTCATAGGGAAGTAATGCTTCTA
>NC_134353.1:807395325-807445325 GCF_048569485.1 Anomaloglossus baeobatrachus | reverse complement strand
TTGCTCATCTATAAATGTAATATACCCAGTCTTTCATTCCTCATACATTATTTATTTAAGAAGAGTTAGGAGACTCCATACACAAAAGATAGCTGGTGACGGGTCCTGAAGAAACCCATTGGTTTGGTTGACTTCATGTACTGTGTTTAGGAGCCTGTAGTGGAAATTCAAAACCTATATTTTCTTTCATCGTCGTGATTGACCAAAAACCAGAGAAACAATGGTCCCAATTCAACAAATTGTTTGAACCAATGTTTTTTTTTTTTTAATTAATACGATTTTTATTAAAGATTTCTGAAGATATAACAACATATTCACTTACAAAAAAGAAAAACCACATAACCTCCTTTCGTTACATCAAAGTGTCAAATGATAAGCAATCTGGTCAGTTTGCACCAGAGTTTTGACATTAACACTTTGAAGCGTCACAACATTTTTGTGGAATGTGAAGTTGTGCAAGCATTTTGCAACTATATGCATTTTCACACCAATCCCCGCCAAATCTACTAAAGTGGTCAGAGTACAGGTGGAAAAAAGGGTGACGAAACCAACCCAGTAAATTTTTCAATAGCTATGCCACCTTAGTAGCGGGACTTATGCCAGGAACGTACTTCAATCCCTGACTGGATTAACATTTCTGGCAAGGTGCAGGCCGGTGAGAAGATGCAAAAATAGAATATAGCCAGCTCATTGAAGCAGTTGAATTGTATGTGGAGCACAGATGAACGCTATAGCTCATTCCGCCTGTGGCTGCATGCCACTTTGTGATTATCACATCTGTGGTCACCATGATATTTCACCATGGATTTGGATCTTAATTTTTGAATAAAGATGTAACATTTTTATCTAATATTTTGGAGCTGGATTCTATCAGTGAGATGATGTACCTCATTCATTAATTAGTATGGGATAGGTTCAAATGAATGAAAAAGAACTTCCCGTAGGAAAGCTTCAAAAAAGCAATATTAATTCAAATCTGAGATGTGTAACCTCGGCATAAAGAAGCTCAAAAAAAGTAAATAGTATTTAAAGTAATACATTTTTATTTAAATACAATAAATTACAGGAGAGTGTAAAGCTGGGTTTACACACTGCAACATCTCAAACGACATCGCTGTAACGTCACCGGTTTTGTGACGCAATAGCGATGTTGTTTGCGATGTTGCAGTGTGTGAAACCTATCAGCGACCTGGCCCCTGCTGTGAAGTTGCTGGAAGTTGCTGATCACTACAAGTCGTTCAGGACCATTCCTAGGTCCTTTGTTTCCCGCTGTGCAGCATGAAGTTTCAGTGTGTGAATCCTTTTCAGCGACTTTGTTAGCAACTTCCCTTTCAAAAGGCTGCTTATCAACGTCCCCAACAACCAGCGAGGTCGCTCTGCAGGTCCGGATCGCTGGTAAGTTGTTGGCCAGGTTTGCCAGGTTGAACGCTCACCAGAGACTTAGCAGAGACTTATGGAGATCGCTATTGCGTCACCAAACCGGTGACGTTACAGCGATGTCCTTTGCGATGTTGCAGCGTGTAAACCCAGCTTTAGGTACCTACACGACTGGGGAAGCTTTAAAGGAACAGGCTGCAACTTTTGAAGTGTGCGCTCACAAGGTTTGTATAACACAATACAGCGGACCATAAAGTCAATATTAACAACTGTTTAGTGGCTGTACTAGTGACTATCTGAGCTAGTGCGACATTGCTGGTAAACACACAATAATAAAGAACAACCCCTATGTTTTTAAATGTAAAATAATTAGAGATGAGCGGACCCATGGCACGATGAACAATGTCTGAACGATCAACGATTAGGTGAGTTTTTGTGATTGTTAGCGGTCGTTCATACGTGTCACACGCAACGACGTCGCTAATGAGGCCGGATGTGTGTCACGAATTCCGTGACCCCAACGACATCTCGTTAGCGATGTCGTTGCGTGTAAAGGGGGCTTTAGTTAGTATCCCAGGCAATGCTGGGTACTACAGCTAGTAATATATATAATATAGTGTTTTATATGTAAACTGACACAGTATATAGATATCACTATAATTAAGTGTATTGCACAAATCCCATGGGTCTCACTTTTGGGAAGGTGCTGATTATAGTGCAGCAATAAAATCAAGCTAGAGGATGCAATTTGGCATTTAGATTGTTGCTATCCTAGCACCACGTACCTTCACCACAACACGTGTTTCGCCCTGCTTTTTCATGTCAGCACTTTTCTTTGCTTAATTCATTTCCACTTAATGAATGAGGTGAATCTTACTCTTACACACCCCTCATTAAGAATGGTATGCAAAACACCAGTCTTAATAAATTGAGCCCTTTCCCCGATTCTTCAAGACTCTTTTTTATGTTATTCTTCACATAGGGTGCATGGATTAAGAAGTGCCATGCCAAATTCAATAAGAAGCCTGTGCCTGTTTTGAGTGAATTTGGCACCTCTTTCAGCTGCCAGTGCACAACCACAAAACGTACACTAGTCAATGACTGGATTTAATTTCTGAGGTCATTTATGCCACAATAGTAGTATACATTTTTTGTATTCATTTATTAACCATGTTCCCTCTGGCTAAGGTTCACCCATTTTTCATTAAGTATTAAAGCTGAGAGTCAACTGTGAGTTGTGACATTGCAAACAGTTTTACTTCAGCATTCTGGCAAAAACTGTTTGTTGCTCCTTTTTTTTTTTTTTTAAAAAAAAAAATAAACCTAAAGAGCAAGAAATAAAGTTTACATATTTTGTCTTTATGTGTGACAGGCAAGAAATAGTGAGATTTGTGTGCTGCAAATAATAGCAAGACTGAACTGAGCTCCCAAGGCTTAAGTGGAATCTGAAGAGTTCCATTAAGTATGGCCTTCAATGACATAAAAAGTCTTTGATACAACCGGCCGCGCATTTTACTGTAAAGTTTAAAAATAGATTTATTGTGATCCGTTTCATCAATTTGGTGCAGCGGTAAGATGAAGAATGTGAACGGCTTGTGTTGTTTAAGCCACAGTCATCTAATTGATTCTAGTGTCAGCAAAGTCATTCGCTAATCTATAAGTTTAAAGATTGATAGTTGCACTTTCTCGTCTTATCACTGGCTAAGCCTCTGATTGTACAAAGAACACTGAAACATTGACACTTCCCCAGATAACAGGCATTTGACCCACCAAGATGGTCCATTTTTTATATCCGCTGTCAAGCAAAGTTTTAGTCCATTTCCCTTGTGCAGATAAGTTAGAAACAAAATCCTGAGTTTCGAACACATAAAACGAGACTGGTAAAAGTTCTACCGACAATCCTAAGTATGATAACTGGAACAACCACAAGGTTATTTAATGCAAATGAAATGCAGACAAACCAGAATACCACAAAAGATACAAATCAGTGGAGATGAAGTAAAGGTAAATGACTAAACCTGTCCCAGGAGTTCGGAGGTAATTTACACAGCATGCCGGCACAGTTACTGTAAATGTCGCTTTGTCTAACCACTTGAATCTTATATGTGAGCAGATGTTTATAAGATCATACAATGAGCAAATGGCTAAAAGGGAAAGTTCACAAAAATAGTTCATTTTATAAAGCTGCAGAGCTTACAATTATCTCACCTTCACAAATGTAATGATCTGTTATCAACCGATGAAAGACGGCAGTTTTTTTGTTTTTTTGCAGGATGAGTTGTATTTTAAAAATTACAACATTTAACCAAATAATGTACTGAAAAAAAACGGGGGAAAAAAAACAAAACTAAGAGTTGTGAAATTCTGAAATGGATTGGGCACTGATGGAGTGGACCCAGCTCCTGAATGCGCTCTAAACAGAGACAGAGCTTGGATGCTCTACATGTATGGTGGTCTTTGCTAAGGGGTTTAAATGAACAGTCCCATTACTTTAAAAGTAATCTGTTGAGAATTTGTCACCAGGATTTTGCTACCTCATCTAAGAACAGCAGAATGTAGGAAAAAAGACCCTGATTTTGAAGATGTATCTCTTATTTTACTGGGTGCAGCAGTTCTGACACAATCCTAAAGGTAACAAATAGCAGAGCTCAGAACGATAACACTACCCAAGCCACAGCTCCCTATGTACATTAGTTTTTGACAGTGAGCTGCTTATTAGAGAAGGAGGCATGGTCGGAAAAGGGCTCATGAGCCCTTGAAGTCCTGGAGTGATAATCTCCCGGTGATAAAATCTTTAAGTAAACAACAACCCCCAGTTTAATAAGTGGCACATTGCTGAATTCACTGTTTTAACCCTTACCTCATGATATCCTCAGATTACACAGCAAAAACCTGCATGACAGATGTGTTGGAACATTCACTTTATGCTATTAGGAAAAAAGTTACTGCAAGTGTGAACGGAGCCTTATTCTGTGAGTGAGGCTGATTCAAACATCTGTCTGCCACGGTCTAAGTATGGACTACAATGCATGGACTGGCTATAGACCTACTGACCCGAACTTGACAGTCCCATATATGCCTGTGAGGCTATTAAGTTTGGTTCAGGATGGTCCATGAATCACAGACTGAGACGCCCGGATATACGAATGCACCATACGAAGGTACTCTGTAACACTAGTGGCCATTTAGTGGAAGAAAATATACCGTATGGCAAGCTACTAAAATCTTGATGAATTCTGAAAATTCATATCACTTCTTTTAGATTTAGATGATTTATATACATGAGCAGAACATGAGTCACGATCAATAGGAAGCTTCCCTCATCTAATTTCCAGTGCGATCACATTCAGGGGTGCATAAATGGCAAACATCCTGGGCCTTGGTGCAGAAAGGGTTGAAATTCTACTTTTCCATATGAAAAGACTTCTGTATTACAGATGGGACATGGTAGGTGGTGATGGATTGGTGTATATCTAGTTTTGGATACCAATAACGCAATTACATCTCTGATCAAATTGTACAGTCACAGCCATGCCCCTTGTTCTAAATCTGTTAGTATGTGGGTCAGAACCTGACCTTTTCTAAAATACTAGAGGATGCACTAGATTTGGGAGCTTTTTCATATCTAAAAAGATATCATCCAATGTTCTGCCTATCACCGTCCTCAGTGAAAGTTTTACAAAAGTATGATGAATCTAGTTTTCCATTTCACAAACAAACGCCAACTCACCGATCTGCTGAAAAAAAAAAAATCTTTTTCTTAAACATTGGAGCCACATGAGATTAATCCTTCGATTTCTTATTTTATTCTGCCATATGACACATTACAAGTTCTATAAGACACAACAGCACTTACGTCAAAAGTTAAAATGAAGCTGCCGTCTACAGAAATGACTAAGTTAATTAGCTTCAGACAAACCGGTTGGTCGTTTAGCCTAAGGATATAATGACTCAACTTTTTCTAGTAAGTTTCTAGTAACAGCTAGTACCAGAGGCCATTCGGAGCACACTTTTAAGAGCATTTTGGGTAAGATCTAGTGTCAGGTCATACATTTCTATACTTTATAAAGTTAATTTTGAAGTAGTGTTTAATTCTTCTGTAATGGGCTAAAAACTACTGTAAGTAATGTGACTTTCATTCATGTGTAAAATTAGTAACCCCTAAAAATAGAGACATTTCTAAAATAGCACCCAGCATAAGTGACATTTTTAGAATTTTGCTTTCTCCATGTGAAGCATTTTTTACATTCTCGCTGTTGTTACAATTAGATCCTGCCTGGCGTGTGTTAAATGTAAAAGCTGTTTAATAATTACACACATGGCAAAGTGGTTTCCTTTTACAGGAGGGATTATTGTTCAAAGCACATAATAATGTTAAAAAGCAGATGTAAAAGTAATGGATTTTATAGTTCTGAAAAAAAATGCACTGATTCTGGAGTACATTAATAACATGTTCCAGCTATTATACAGTTCCAAAAAGCTTCATTTTACAAAAATCCCTTGATTAAGCTGACAGATATCAAAGACTTGCCACTAATATGTGCTTTATTGATGCCATTCATGGCTCATATGAAGCATCTTAATCGTCTGTGGAGAATTACTCGTAAGTGCTATGTGCTGAATGCAACATAATCAAACATGGGAATTGTTACTAATGGATTTACTCTCTAAATCAAGCTGCAAAAGTCAAGGCCTGGCAAAAATCAAAGCAGAAGGACACTCAAGTCAATGACTATTGCTACGAAGTTGTGTCAAATTTACTGTAACAGAAATCTATGAACAGTGGCAAAAAGATTAAGGTCACATATGGAGCTTACCTGACCGCCCCCTTTCTTTATTGTTTGGGCTGGATGGGAAAGTATATCTACCTAAAAATGTTGAAAAGGGAGTTAGGGGTACTTTGCACATTGCGACATCGCTAGCTAGCGCTCGGCTAGCGATGCCGAGCGCGATAGTACCCGCCCCTGTCGCACATGCGATATCTTGTGATAGCTGCTGTAGCGAACATTATCGCTATGGAAGCTTCACACGCACTTACCTGCCCTGCGACGTCGCTCTGGCCGGTGACCCGCCTCCTTCCTAAGGGGGCGGGTCGTGCAGCGTCACAGCGATGTCACACGGCAGGCAGCCAATAGAAGCGGAGGGGCGGAGATGAGCGGGACGTAAACATCCCGCCCACCTCCTTCCTTCCGCATAGCCGGAGGAGGCAGGTAAGGAGATGTTCCTCGCTCCTGCGGCTTCACACACAGCGATGTGTGCTGCCACAGGAACGAGGAACATCGTATCCCCTATTAATGCGACATTATGAAAATGACCGATGCTACACAGATCACCAATTTTCGACGCTTTTGCGATCGTTTATAGGCGCATCTAGGCTTTACACGTTGCGACGTCGTTACCAGCGCCGGATGTGCATCACTTTCGATTTGACCCCGACGATATCGCAGTAGCGATGTCGCAGCATGCAAAGTGCCCCTAAGACTAAGGAAAAGGGGGCACTTTCTGCGGGTGGAAGAAAGGCAGGTACAGCAGCTAAATAGGAAAGGGTTCTTTACAGTTAGAGCACTCAGACTGTGGAATGCCCTACCACAAGAGGTAGTAATGGCAGATAAGCATGGCGGTGGATCATTCATGCTTTGGGGTTGTGTTGCAGCCAATGGCACGATGAACATTTTATGGTAGAGGTAAAAATGGGTTCAATGAAATCTCCACAAATTCTTGTTGCAAACATAACAAAATCTGTGAAAAGCTGAAGTTGAAAAGCAGATGGCTTCTATAATTCATGCTTTAGGGTTGTGTTGCAGCCAATGGCACGGGCAAAATATTACGGGTAGAGGAAAGAATGGACTGAGTGAAATCTCAATAAATTCTTGATGCAAACATAACACCATCTGTAAAAAAGTTGAAAAAAGGATGGCTCCTACAAATGGATAATGATTTTAGACACATATCAGAATCCACAATAGACTACAGTCCCCGGATCTGAACATCATTGACAAATAGAGGTTAGACCTCAAAAGAGCAGTGCATGCAAGACGAGCCAGGAATCTCACAGAACTGGAAGACTTTTCCAAGGAAGAATGAATGAAAATCCCTCACACAAAAAAGACTCTTGGCAGCCTACAAAAATCATTTACAAGCTGTGATACTTGCTAAAGGGGCTACTGCTAGGGACTAACCATGCAGGGTGCCCAAATGTATGCAGAAACATTTTCCTTTTTTATTCATTTAAAAACATAAAAAATGAAAATATATATATTTTTTCCAAAAATACATAGGAAATGTATCATCTTCAACTTTATGTCTTTTAGACCCAAACGTTTACATGCCACTGTAAGAGGATTAGTTTACACCTCCCAAGCAGCAAGCAGTTTCTGTCACCGGCAAATAAAGGGGTGCCTTATGAAGAATTGCTGGACTTCAAAAGGACCCATATACTGTTGTGGTAAAGGGGGCCTATCATATAGGTGTGCGCCCCTGCAAGTATGCATGCGAATAGGAGGAATTTTCAGTTTTTGCTTGAAGACTTAACGGGGTTGAACCACAATTAAAAATTATCACTTATTCACAGGTCTGCTTAATGTGGGTATCAGAGCTAAAATCCACATTGCTCACAAGAAAAGGGCTCATCTAATTTTAGTCTCAATAAAGCAGTGGTAGCCTTTTAGTTTTTGTTTTTTTTGGTTTGTTTTTTACTGTAAAAGATGGGGTTGAGTGTTGTCTACTTTCATCAGTCCCAATAGCCAATAAGCCAAAAATGTACTTGGATATTTTGGCTAAAACATTACCTGATATGATCACATGGACATTATTTCATTGGTCAAATCTATAGGGGCTCCCCTGCCTCTCAGTTTCATGCTTGCTGGGGGAGGGGCACTTTTGATTGACAGTTTGGATCAGTGGCCTTGTTGTTCCGCTGGCCTGGAATGCGCTCCCTCCC
This sequence comes from Anomaloglossus baeobatrachus, assembly GCF_048569485.1. Classification (NCBI taxonomy): domain Eukaryota; kingdom Metazoa; phylum Chordata; class Amphibia; order Anura; family Aromobatidae; genus Anomaloglossus; species Anomaloglossus baeobatrachus. The sequence continues at coordinate 807,437,008 of NC_134353.1, read as the reverse complement.
TCTGATGCTGCAAGCGGGGCAGCTTTCCTCTGCAGTACGAGAAGAACGCAGGGCACTGAAGCTGGTCGGATGCATCGATCTTACCAATTTCAGAGCAGCAGTGATGAGCTTTATTATAAAGAGTTTGTAAGCACTGCGCTCCTTGCCAAGGAAACTGGCCACTCCAACGGAGGCAGGTAACCTAGGACACGAGCAGTAAACAATAAAATAAAAAAATCCGTTCTTTTTAATAATCACTGTTTTTTGCAAGTACTTTGAAATTTTAACTAATTTATTATAGTAAAAATAACACATACACATACATATATTATATATATATATATATATATATATTATATATATTATATAGTGATCTCTGGTGGGTTTTGCATACCGTCCTCCCCTGCTGCTGGCTGACACACACACACTCACACACACCAGATCGCAGACACACACACATACAGCTGATTGCGCACACACACAGCAAATCGCACACACACAGCAGATCGCACACATCACATCCAGCGCTTCCGGCCACAGGGAATGATAGGAGGTAGTCATGTGTCCGGCCGCAGGTCCTGTTCTGCAGGTCCTTGCGCTCCACCGCACTGCCTTTCAGGATTCTGCCGGCGAGAAGAGTTCAGTGTCGCTGGACATGGTGAGTATGTATGCGATCCGATGTGTGTGCGTTCCGATGTTTGTGTGTGTGGTTTGATGTTTGCGTGTGATCCAATGTTTGTGTGTGCGATCTGATTATGTGTGTGATCTGATTGTGTGTGCGATCCGATGTTTGTGTGTGAGATCAGATGTTTGTGTGTGAGATCTGGTGTGTGTGTGTGTGTGTGAGATCTGGTGTGTGTGTGGGTGTGTGTGTGTGTGTGTGAGATCTGATGTGTGCGGGCGTGCGATTACTGTAGGTCCTGCCGCTCAGCGTCGGGTGATTACGGGGTGCCCGCTGCATATAATGAAGTGTCCTGCAGTATCTGTATTTTTTGTAGCTGCACGGACACTTCATTTTTGAACCGCAACTATGGCTTATTTTCGGGGGATGGCTTATATTTAAGCCTTGCTCTGAAAATGCTGAAAATCTCTGCTAGGGCTTATTTTTGGGGGAGGTCTTATTTTTGGAAAAACACGGCAAACAGTGCATATATATATATATATATACACACATACACATATATATATATATATATATATATATATATATATATATATATATATACATACATACATACATACATACATACATATATATATATATATATATATATATATATATATATATATATATATACACAAATTAAGTATTTTTTGCTGAGTGATGCATTGTGTTAAGCAGGGTTTTCATTTATCATGCGGCTTAAAATGGCACAATTTAAATAAAAAGAGTATATACTGAAGATATGAGTTCAGCCAACAAGTTTACTGTCTGTCTGTTGCTGCTTCCCAGGCCTCCCATGAGGACGTAACCTTTTTACCTCTGCTATTAGTAAGCTCTCTCTGCTCTCAAGGAAAAATAAACAAGACCAAGGAGGAAGCTCAAGGAGTTGGGTCATCTCCAGCAGTCTAAACTAATAACTACAGTGTTGGTGATACCAATTGTATGACATCTTAATGAAAATCAGACATAACTGTGCGATTACAAGGGAAAAAATTGTGCCAGACCTCAACTGACTCAACACTGATAGCCTTAGACTGGAATCAGTCATTCAAAAATGATATCCATTCATATATTAGTGCCAAGTGAGCCCGTTTGCAGGAGTTATGTTAGATGGCAAGATATCATGGAAAATATTCTCTTGAAGTTTATGAAGTGTTTTAATAATGGGCAGTCAGAGCTCTAATTCAATTTAAAATATGTGATCCCCTAGGTGGAAGAAGTGAGCGTGCTGTGCATTACGACACTGGCACAGAAGGGTCTAATACTATGGTATTGCACATTCCCAAAAACCACAAATATGCTAAAGCCCAGGCAAGGAGTGACCTCATACTGCTGTTTTTTCAGCTGATACTTGGTTGTTTCTAAATTTACGTTTTCCTTATCACGTCTTTGCTGAACTCATGATAATCCATATTGGCATTGATAGCCTGCACTCAATAACAGAGATCAGAATGGAACCAGACTAAACCAAACAAAACTATAGAACGAGTTCAGCAGATGAATACACATGGGCTCCTTATAATGGAAATGTAATAGATATATAACAAGGAAGAGATAATTATAATGATCATATTTGAAAATAGAGGCGTAGAGGAGATAAAGTTGTTTCCAATCTGATTGTAAACCATGATTATTAATAATAAAAGTTACATTTTTGTTACTAGGCTCATAAATTTTAACCCTTTTAGAGAGTTGTCCAACCTCTCAAAGATTCCAAGTTTCAAGGAAGGTGATTGAAGAAAATCATCATGGCTTCCTGTCTCGGGGAAGAGCACCGGAGTGGCCTTCTCTGAATCCATGGAGGTTAGAGCTGGTGTGTTTGGCTCATTTCATTATTTTGAAATATTCCTTGCTGCCTAGATTTTTTTTTTTAAAATGAGTACAACCATTTTATTGTCTGTGATTATAATTAGTTATTGTTTATCCACCTTTGTTGAAATGGTCATGGTCAAATATACTGAAGAACATTGCCATATAGCACTGTGTTCGTATTTAAGTCACACTGTAATGGTGCCCGCAACCAATAGATAAAAGTCATCTGAACCAGCTGATAGAGGCAGGGTCAGTCAACTACCTAAAAGTTATTGAGACCACCTGGCTACCTCCCTCAATAGCAGTATTGTAAGGACAGGAGGATCAGACATGTTGGGTTTCAAAATGTCTCTTCTCTTGTTCTCAAGGGAGAGAAGTTTCCACAAGAGGAGTCTGACAACTAATTACTCCTTTCTGAATATTGAAAATGCATTTTCGATCACAATGTGGATGCATTGGAGGTTAGTAGTAACAGCTGTTGGTCAAGCAAGTGTACGTGTATACTGTAGTGGTTAGCATTGTGGCAAGTCAACGCTGGGGTCCTGGGTTGAAATTCCACTAGGGACAACATCTGAAGAAGTCTGAATGTTCTCCTCCCCCTCTTTCTGTGGGTTTCCCCCAGGTTCTTCGGGTTTCTACCACATTCCAAAGATATAATAGGAAAATATAATAGGAAAATTAGATTCTGAGCCTCAATGGGGACAGTGATGATGATGTCTGTGATATGCTTTGGAAATGAATAGCGCTATATAAGTTATTAACATTAATAGTGTATGACCAACTGTGGGTAGATGTTGGTGGTTATTTGTAGTGATGAGCGAGCACTACTAGGCTTAGGTGTTTGCTACTCGTAAAGAGCAGCTATTGTTTGGACTGGCTTGACTCGAGTTTAATGGAAGTCAATGGATGACAGAAGTATTTTTCCGGGAGCTCTTCCAGAAAAATGCTCAAGCTCCCCATTCAAATTGTCTCTCCAGGACTGGAGACAAACTCTAGCGCAGCGCCACCTATTGGAAGTAGCGATCCTAAAAGTTAAATGTGGATTTTTAAACAACCCTTTACATATATCTTAGGATATATATGCCAGATCAGAATCCCAATTTGCAGACACGGTGTTTCGGGGTGCTTGCCCCTCGTCAGTGCAAAGTATGGGGTGTCTGATCTGGCTCATGAGAAAGCTATGTGGGGATCACATGGGAACACTATTCTCCTTATGGAGACTTTGCAAGCCAGTCTGGCTGCCAGTAAAGTAAGGGGACTTATAGCTGCCACACCCCTCTGCAAAATCTTCAAATTGTCTCTCCAGGACTGGAGACAAACTCTAGCGCAGCGCCACCTATTGGAAGTAGCGATCCAAAAAGAAAGCAGCCAGACTGGCTTGCAAAGTCTCCATAAGGAGAATAGTGTTCTCCCGTGATCCCCACATAGCTTTTTCATGAGCCATACTTTGCACTGACGAGGGGCAAGCACCCCGAAACACCGTGTCTGCAAATTGGGATTCTGATCTGGCATATATATCCTAAGTTATATGTAAAGGATTGTTAAAAATGCACATTTAACTTTTAGTATCGCTACTTCCAATAGGTGGCGCTGCGCTAGAGTTTGTCTCCAGTTCTGGAGAGACAATTTGAATATTTTGCAGAGGGGCATGGCAGCTATAAGTCCCCTTACTTGAAAGCAGCCAGACTGGCTTGCAAAGTCTCCATAAGGAGAATAATGTTCCCCCGTGATTCTCAAGCTCCCCATTGACTTCCATCATACTCGGGTACTTGAGTCAAGATCGTCCAAGCGTCCGACTGCTCTTTACGACTACTGAGCACTTGAGCATGGTATTGCTCACTCATCATTAGTTATTTGCAGTAAGTAATATTTGCCATTTCTCACAATAACTGTGTACCTTTATGGTTCTTGTCATAATTTATTACAATATAGAAGAATAAAGTAGTTTTAGAAACTGATGACTATCTCTCGGTAGATGCCCATGGACCAATTCAACAGGTCTTCTATTTGAAATATCATACATAAAATAGAGATGTAATTCTATTTGTATCCCGTATGCTGGTATATGCTGTAAGAGCAAGAATCAATAAATATACCAGGTAGTCATCAGAGAATAAAAATGTCTACTAATTCTCAAATATCATACAAAGAATTAAGAAATATGCAATCTCTCAATTTTTATAGAGCATCAGCTTTATCAGACAACTGAGCAGATTTATTGAGAGTGCCTGAATGAAAACCTGTCTTGGTTGCCCATAGCAACCAATCACCAAGCAGTTTTCATTGGACCAAAGCAGTTGAAAAAATAAATGCGCTCTGAATGGTTGCTATGGGCAACTAAGGTAGATTTTTTTAGGCAATTTTGATAAAGAGGTAATGCATAAATTTGCTGTTGATGAACTGAAAAAAAAAATGTTTTTGTAATGATTGTGGGAACAAAGCAGTTTAGAAGTGACGTATCAATTGAGGACAACAAAGTCTAGTGTATTTCTTTATCCCATAATTATAGAAACAGAAATAATATGGCTGTAATTACATTTTATATGGGATTACTGTAAAAATATTGTGACTGAGCCTATTATCCCTTTCATGACATGGCCATTTTCCGTTTTGTTTGTTTTATTTTTTATCTCCCCTTCTTCCAAAAGCCATAACTTTTTATTTTTTCCATCCCCATAACCGTATGAGGGCTATAGGGAGTTGTACTTTTGAAAGACATCATTTATTTTACCAAATAGTGTACTGGAAAATGGGGAAAAAAATCCAAGTGCGGTGTAATTGCAAAAAAACCTAAATTTTACAACTGTGGGTTTTTTTTTTTTGGTTTTTTTTTAACTGATCTGGCATTATGATTCTCCAGGTCAGGAAAATTTTGTAGATACCAAACATGTATAGTTTTTTTTTTTATTTCCGTGGTGAAAAAAATGCGGGCATTTATAAGAAAAAGAAATTACGCTTGTTGTAACCATTTTCTGAGACCCCCTAATGTTTTTAGTTTCGTGATCTAGGGCAGTATTATGGCTTATTTTTTGTGCCCTGAGCTGATGTTTTTACTGATACCAATATTTAGTAGATGTTTTGATTGCCTCTTACTACATTTTATTGCAATGTTGCGGCCCCAAGTAAACATAATTCTGGCATTTTTAACTTTTTTGTTACGCTGTTTAGCAATCGGATTAATGTATTTTATACTTTGATCGGACATTTTTGAATGCAGCGATAGTAAATATGTGTATTTTTTTTTCAATGTTTTATTTTCAATGGAGCAAAACAAGGGTAATTTGAACTTTTGTTTTTGCTTTGTTTTTTTAATTTGTTTAATATTTTTAAAATCTTTTTCCTTCTTCACTTTTTATTGTATTTACTAGTCCTCTTAGGACTAGTATCAGCCCCATACAATGCTCTGCACCCCTCCACACAGCACTCTGCACCCACCCCTACACAGGGCTCTGCACCCCCCTACACAGGGCTCTGCACCCACCCCTACACAGGGCTCTGCACCCCCCCACACAGCACTCTGCACCCACCCCTACACAGGGCTCTGCACCCCCCCACACAGCACTCTGCACCCCTCCACACAGCACTCTGCACCCCTCCACAGGGCTCTGCACCCCCCCACAAAGCACTCTGCACCCCTCCACACAGCACTCTGCCCCCCTCCACAGGGCTCTGCACCCCCCCACACAGCACTCTGCACTCACCCCTACACAGGTCTCTTCAACCCCCCACACAGTGCTCTACCCCCCATTATAGCATTATATGCCCCCACCGTGTAGGGAATAAATACATACTCACCTCACTTCAGTCCTCGCAGCTGCTCCTTGTTCACCCGCTGTCTGTGCTCTGCCCATATCAGCACAGTAATGACGTTACCGCTGTACTGAACTGTCAGAGAGCTCAGACAGCAGAACAATGATAAGAAACAGTGCAGCGCTCCCTCTTATCAGTGCTTTGAAATGTGTTGACATCTGTGATGCTGATACATTTGAATGTGCCATCCTGAGTAGGGGGCCCGGTGCTGGGGCTGACACCACGGGCAGCTGCCACCAGACCCCCCCTCAGCTCACAGGTCCCACAGCAATGGCATGGGAGAGTAAGGAATGTGTGAGAGGGGTGGGGGAAAAGGGGCGGGGACTACGGCACACTGTACATTCCCAGTAGGGCAGCTACATGTTGGGTAAAATGCCCGTCTACAAGGCGAGCATAAGCTCCTGCCCCTGTCTACGTGATATCACAGTAAGCAGCAAAATCCCGGCAGGAGTGGTTACATGAGCCTGGGGAGAGGGGCTGACAGCAGGGCAGGTAGGTAGCTGCTATCTACCTACCTGCCCCTATGTAGCCCAATAGTGAGATAACAAAAAAAAAAAAAGCAAAATAAGCCGAATAACCCCTTTAAATAAGTTCAGGTCTGTCCAGAGACGGTGATAACTAGTGAGATCCTAATGTAAATGGTAATGGTGATGGTTTCATCCACTGTCTGAGAATTAGGATGTGTTATAAGTAATAACATTGCTTAGAATTATGTGTCCTGAAATAATTTACACATATTGTCCTCTAAGATATTTTAATAAGCTGGTCACAAGGACTCCCATTCATCCTATTCCAAATATGCTCATCTGGAAGAATAGAATCAGATACAAAAAAGTGTTGTGCTATCCTTGTCTCTTTCATACTTCACATGCTTTTTATTCCATATACAAATTATGTATTTTCCATTTTTTTGTTTTTCTTGCATGTGTTTATTCCGTGAAGTGTTCTCCACATCTTTATTAAAATTCAATTTCCAATAAACCAAAATTCACTATGGATATAACAGTAATAACAGCATCAAATCATGCTTGATAATTACGCCACAGAGTGTGTTTAGCCGGATGAAAAGATGTTTTCCAAGGCAAAGAAAAGAAATAGGGATATATATGCAGATCTCATTCAGAGCAGCATATTTAACATTACCATAAGTAATGAAAACCACTTTCCTAACTGAGCAATTCTGCTGATACTTCTTCCAGAACAGATGCTTTAGCTAAAGCCTATCTGCTCACACCATTCCTGCTCCCATAAAAAAGGAATCAGTGCCTGACTGACCCTGGTTCTGTCAGCTGTTTTTTCTTCTTGGCTACAGGCATACAGATTTATCTCTGATAGACACTAAAAACATAAGCAATAACTGAATGAGCTCCACTGCTCGCTGGAAAATGTCTCTTCTTAAAAAGACACAGCAAAAATTGCCTATAAACCATGATTATCTTCCTTCTCTACTAATGAAACCGCACATATTTTCTGGTCATCCTTTCCCACCATTTCTATTGAAGCCAATTTTCATTTTTTTTAAATAAACCAGACTACTGCGCATGGTGACAAGACATGAGAACCCACCAGGCAGTCGCCAGAACAAGGTTCACAATTACCTTAACGGGTGTTTACATTCTAAAACCAGATCGGGCAGTCCAGACTTTAGATATACATAGGAGAGAATAAAGAGTCCACATTCAAAATGTCCATTTCCACTGGGCTTTACCTTTGTAGATTTAACTTCACCCAAACCTCTGAAATAGTGTCCCGACCAACAGCTACTATCTAAATGTACGTGATATAGACAAGGAACTCTAGGTGTAAATGGTGACGTCACCTCAATTAGCTATGAAGCCCTGCTACATTCAGCACACTGCGTTACCCTATGTGTTTCAGAGAACACTGTCTCATTCGATCCCTGACTAAGAAGACAGTGTTCTCAGAAACTCATAGGCTAATGTGGACTTCGTAGCAAATTGGGGTGACGTCACAATTTGCACCTGGAATTCCTTGAGGTGACGTCACCATTTGCACCTGGAGTTCCTTGTGTGTATCACAGACATTGGGGATAGTAGCTGAAGGACAGGGCATAATCTCAGAAGCTCGGGTGGAGTTAAACCTACAAAGACGAAGCCTAGTCGAAATGGCCATTTTGAATGTGAACTTTTAACACTAGAAGTCCTAGAAATTTTGAGCTCCATAGGGTTCCAATGGTAGAAATGTTAAATGACCCCTCTCTGGGACTTCTAGTGTTAATGGATATCTAAAGTGTGGATGTCCAGATCTGGTTTTTCAACTTCAACATCTATTAAGGTAATTGAGAAACTTTTTGGGACAACTGCCTGGTGAATTATTATACCTCGTCACCATACGCAGCAGCCTGGTTTATTTCCTACATTAGATATTAACCTTGTTGTATCAGGGATGTCTATTTGCAGCATGGGAACTATAAGGTATTGTTAGTTAGCGCCAGTGGCGTTTGATTATTGCAATTTTCATCTTTGCACTATAGCTTTTCCTCCTCATTCGCCAAGGGCCATATCTTTTTTACATTTTCCCTATTTTTTTAGGAATAAGTTGCTATTTTTATTAACACCATTTATTTTACCTTATAATTTACTGATAACTGGAGGGGAAAAAAATCCAATGAAAGTGCTATGAAATGGTGAAAGAAAATGATCTGGCAACATGATCCTCCTGGTTTATACAATAATGGCTACACCAAACTCGCATAGTTTATGTATTTTTTTTTATTGGCTTAAATTATTTAAAATTATTTAAAAAAATTCAGAACTTTGTAAAAAATATTTGGTGTGTGTCCCCATCCACAGTAAACCATGGTAATCCATTATTAACCTGTAAAACCATGCACACCCCGGATTGGGACTCCTAAATGCTGCAAGACATTGTCAGGTGCATTTAAGTAACCCACACTGACTGACGTTTGCGCCGATCACTGTTTGAGGTGGGTGTTCTTAGAAACAGAAGTTCATTCCATACATCTGCAATAGACCTGCTTCATACAGTGCCTACAAGTAGTATTCAACCCCCTGCAGATTTAGCAGGTTTGATAAGATGCAAATAAGTTAGAGCCTGCAAACTTCAAACAAGAGCAGGATTTATTAACAGATGCATAAATCTTACAAACCAACAAGTTATGTTGCTCAGTTACATTTTAATAAATTTTCAACATAAAAGTGTGGGTCAATTATTATTCAACCCCTAGGTTTAATATTTTGTGGAAAAACCCTTGTTTGCAATTACAGCTAATAATCGTCTTTTATAAGACCTGATCAGGCCGGCACAGGTCTCTGGAGTTATCTTGGCCCACTCCTCCATGCAGATCTTCTCCAAGTTATCTAGGTTCTTTGGGTGTCTCATGTGGACTTTAATCTTGAGCTCCTTCCACAAGTTTTCAATTGGGTTAAGGTCAGGAGACTGACTAGGCCACTGCAACACCTTGATTTTTTCCCTCTTGAACCAGGTCTTGGTTTTCTTGGCTGTGTGCTTTGGGTTGTTGTCTTGTTGGAAGATGAAATGACGACCCATCTTAAGATCCGTGATGGAGGAGCGGAGGTTCTTGGCCAAAATCTCCAGGTAGGCCGTGCTATCCATCTTCCCATGGATGCGGACCAGATGGCCAGGCCCCTTGGCTGAGAAACAGCCCCACAGCATGATGCTGCCACCACCATGCTTGACTGTAGGGATGGTATTCTTGGGGTCGTATGCAGTGCCATCCAGTCTCCAAACGTCACGTGTGCGGTTGGCACCAAAGATCTCGATCTTGGTCTCATCAGACCAGAGAACCTTGAACCAGTCTGTCTCAGAGTACTCCAAGTGATCATGAGCAAACTGTAGACGAGCCTTGACATGACGCTTTGAAAGTAAAGGTACCTTACGGGCTCGTTTGGAACGGAGACCATTGCGGTGGAGTACGTTACTTATGGTATTGACTGAAGCCAATGTCCCCACTGCCATTAGATCTTCCCGGAGCTCCTTCCTTGTTGTCCTTGGGTTAGCCTTGACTCTTCAGACAAGCCTGGCCTCGGCACGGGTGGAAACTTTCAAAGGCTGTCCAGGCCGTGGAAGGCTAACAGTAGTTCCATAAGCCTTCCACTTCCGGATGATGCTCCCAACAGTGGAGACAGGTAGGCCCAACTCCTTGGAAAGGGTTTTGTACCCCTTGCCAGCCTTGTGACCCTCCACGATCTTGTCTCTGATGGCCTTGGAATGCTCCTTTGTCTTTCCCATGTTGACCAAGTATGAGTGCTGTTCACAAGTTTGGGGAGGGTCTTAATTAGTCAGAAAAGGCTGGAAAAAGAGATAATTAATCCAAACATGTGAAGCTCATTGTTCTTTGTGCCTGAAATACTTCTTAATACTTTAGGGGAACCAAACAGAATTCTGGTGGATTGAGGGGTTGAATAATAAATGACCCTTTGAATAAACTTTTCACAATTTAAAAATAAATAAATAAATAAATAAATAAATAACATTATTTTTTGCTGCAGTGCATTTCACACTTCCAGGCTGATCTACAGTCCAAATGTCACAATGCCAAGTTAATTCCGAATGTGTAAACCTGCTAAATCTGCAGGGGGTTGAATACTACTTGTAGGCACTGTATATGTATGGCAGATGCTAAAAAGGAGTTCAATATTAGATCCCCATTTACTTTAAGAAAATCATGTTTGACAATCCTTTTATGCATTGAAGTATTAACAATTGAATTGTTCCCTTTCTTATAGAACATATATCATACTCCAATAGTATGGAATGTACTCTAATAACATTGTATAATGAAATTTATGTTTTTAACGGTCTTTGGCTTGATCCATGGAACTTGAGCGACAAACGATCTGTAGGAAGATTGATCTTGCGCAAGCCTACACAGGTCCCCTCAAGGTCTTCTTCACCGTTATCTTGATTGCAGAGAGCAATCAGGTTGCTGGTTGTCTTCCTCGCCTTCTTCTGTTCTTCCACTATTATGTCCTTCTCCGATGATTGATCGCTAGTCTTCATATGATGTGCCCAAGTGCAAAACTTGGACCAAATTTAGAGATTTAGACAAATATCTGGAGTAAAACACTTTGGAAAAATCACAAAAAGTTTGCGCAATTCAAAGTTGCCCAACAATGTTGAGATTTTTCTTGCTTTCATGCCAATCCAGGCAAGATCTGACAAAATGGTCATCAGTGTTTTGTTATCATGAATCATAGACATTGTATAGTTATATTATCCATAATTTATGATGAATGATTATTATTTCAGTTCTTGATGAGCAGATTTGGATTATGCTCATGTGATTCTATGGATTTCTCCTGGGATATCTGATTTATAACCACACAGGCCAAACGTATACTAGTGGGTCAATTATTGTTCGATAAAATTACCCAATAAGATGAATAAGTGTATGTATGTGAATGTCTGAGATTGGTGATACACCCCATCCACCTCAGTGGAAATCCGGACTGATAAGTGGATTTGTGTTTAATACTACATATTATATGGTGGACTTTAGAAAATAATGGAAATATAATTACTATAGAAGCTGATTGATCTTTATGTCTTTGGCCAGCTTGAAAAATACAGCACCAAGCCCCAGCAATGACGTTAATATTCTATAATCGTTGGATAATTATGCTGCTAGATGTATTTCTATTATCCATATGTTTGTACTCATGTTCAATTTTAATAAAAACAGAAAGAATACATTAAAATACGCCTCTACTAGAGATTATTTGTTAAGAAAGAAATATTTATGTCACCTATTTCGATTTTCACATTATTTTACTACAAACTATTGACAATGTTTAACTGTAAGGTCAAGCCAAATTAGTCTGTAAAAATGCTATTCATTATAAGAAAAATATTGCCCCCTCTTCTACCACACAGACCTATTAGGTTGTCAGATTGTCTACACATTTCATTCCGGACATGTTTACCTATCTCATCTTTTTTTTTTTTTATTGTTATGTTCACATAGAATTTCCTCTTAGTAAAATGTTGACTTTGGTTTATTTTTCTCTAAGTCCCATTTGTTCAGACAGCAAAGCATATATTTGCATTCCACTTTTTCAGGTTGTTATTATAAGTAAGTATTTCCAATATCTGGTCATCATTCAAACTGTTGATACCAAAAGAGAACAGAACAGGGATAGCCAGAAGGCAACGGATCCAAAAAAATCCAAGAAAATTCCAGCAATCCCAAATGATAAAAAATTCCAAAGCTTTATTTCACATTTTCAAATTCCATGGTTCACACTCCATTAAAAGGGAAACAGATGACGCATTTCGAATCCATCAGCTCCTTACTCATATTTGAGGGATCTGAAACGCATCATCTGTTTCCCTTTTAATGGAGTGTGAACCATGGAATTTTAAAATGTGAAATAAAGCTTTGGAAATTTTTTATCATTTGGGATTGCTGGATTTTTCTTGGATTTTTTTTGGATTGCTTCTTCTGGTGGCCAGCTGGACTCTGATCCATGCATCCCCTTCCTTATATTTGAAATTGCAATTGGTGGTGGAGTGGCTAAAAAGGGCAAATATATCATAGTTACTGATATTTGATACATTGTGGTACATTTTTTGACTCATGATTAGAGATGAGCGGACCCATGGACATTTGGGTTCAGTGGATTCAGCCAGACTTTAGATAAAGTTCTGTTCTGGACCTTAACTTGATCTGAACCTCATTGGAAGTCACTGATTGGGCAGTTCGGCTCTCCACCCACATGCAGCCTGCCATGAACAATGTGGTTTGTTTTTTTCATTTTTTATGGTGCACACTACATCTAATAACTTTGTTGTTACCCCTAGTGTGAGTCATTCAAACACTGCAAGCAGCTCGCCCTGGGCTGAGCACCGAGCGTACCAGAGCACAGCGATGATCACTTGAGTGATTAGCATACATATAGCACCCAAACTCCAAATTCGAACTCAGACTTTTTTGTAAAGTCTGTGTTTAGTACGAATTGTCTCTCCAGTGAGGAAAGAGACAAACTCTTGTGCCACCAATTGGAGGTAGCAATCCTAAAAGTCAAAAGTGGCCTTTTAACAAGCCTTTTCATATAACTTAGGAGTTAGTACGAACACAACTTTAAAGTTCGGGTTTGCTCCTCCCTACTCATGATGTTACATTTTATTCACAGACTGAGGTGCTAGATGTTCTTTTTCCATCACAATTTCATGATGTCACATGTTAGACAAAGACCCTTTCTGCTAGGCCATGCACTTCCATTTCCAGTAATGTCACACCCCTTTGTTAGACAATGCATAGAACACAGAATAGATATAGTATATTTCGTGACAGACAGTTATTTGGTGAAGTTTTCACCAGAATGTTGCTGCTTTTAGCTTCCCTTTTCACTCTGTTTTTTAATAAACATAAAAACGTTTAAACATGGCACAAAAATTATAATAAATGTAAAATTAAAAAATGAACGGATATAATTATCTCTTTTGTCCTTCAGACTATTTAACCTGATAACACCCTCCATACTACAAATATATGTGTTCATATACATGTATGTAAATTTATGATAGGAACCCCCTGGCCCCCCAAAAAAAAATAGGTAACCAGATTTTATTTTTTATTTTTTTCATGTAAATGTGATCAAACAGTTCAGATTGCTCCAGAATACAATCACCTGCCTTAGACAAGTTCTTTTAAACTACATATGGTAAAGAAATAAATACATATAATATGCGTAAAATATGTGTTATTTCAGACTCGCTGATTAACCACTCCTTTGACTGACTAGTCTTTATTAACCGCTTTGGATCCTATTTCTAAATTTTTCAGACTTTTTAAATTATTCATGAATTTTGTGGGGAAACAGGTCCCTCATCAAATACCAAAATGCTGTAAAAAATTCTCCATTATACCCTCAGTTTGCATTCTACTGTTTGACCTTCGAGCCGCACAAAAATGAAACAATTCTGGGTTTTGAAATACATGTTTTCTCTCCCACAACCAAAAGATATTTTTGAAATGTCAGATTAAAATGTGGCATATTGAATTACGGCCAACAGCACATTTCTAGTTTGAAAAAAGTGAAGTGTCACCCAACCTGTCTGTCATGCGGAGAACCTGCGGGAGTTGTTCTCACTTAGGTAGGGATTAGGTAATCTTTAGATAAAGATTTTCTTTTCGTTTCTACATTCAGAAGCTGGCACTGTCTCAGCTGCTCTAAACATCATGAGCTGACATGAACTACTGCTTTAATAAAGATGATCTAACACCAGGTCTCGTATTTTTCGCTCAAAAAAACCTGGTAGTCGTCCAAGATTCATCAGCTCTCTATTATTCTTGCAGCTGAAACCGAATGCATCTACATCTCTGTTTGGGTCAATATGATTTATAATTGTTCTTCAGTTACTACAAAAATAATGTAGATATTTTGTGGTGTTAAATTCTAACTCATGCCGTCCGGATTTCAAGAGCTTATTACTTAAAATTGGACTTTTAGTTTTTTTTGAATAATGAAAAATTAATGGCAGTACGCAGCTATAAACAATTATTTGGCTTAATAAAATAAATCTTTATGGATTCATATACAGCATTAATGAAAATGATGCATGAATACATATGAAAATAACAATCAGGTTAATGAAGGCTAATACATTATTTTTACGCCAACCTTAAAAAGGACCTGCCCACTTTCCTGGCATGAGTCTTTAGTAAATAATTGTATTTAAATCTGAAATAATAATTTTGGAGCAATATTTCTTTGAACTCTGTTGCTGATTCTATATTAATCCTGTAAGAATTGTTTTTAATAAATTATCAACCCTGATTTACCAGTTGGGGTGTAGCCTATCCATGTCCAATCAATGCTGTTTGTGTAAGGGCACACCGCCTTAATACTGAGAATGTTAACACCCAGTTGTCAATTTATTAATAAAAATGGAGAAATAACAAATGGATACGGAAATACAAGTATTCACCAAAGTAGAGCTAACAGTTTTGGTAGAAATTATGACAAGGGAGATATAAAAGGAAGTCAAATAACCAAGTGGTATACTTTTTCCTTGTAAGGAAACTTACAAGAATAGGGTGAAAATACAAAATCCTAAATTAGGCTATGTGCCCACGGTGCGGTTTTTGATGCAGATTATTATGTGTTTTTTGAGAAATCTGCACCAAAATCTGCATGCCTCACCTGAAGCCAGCAAAGTCTATGAGATTTCTGAAGTGCTGTGCGCATGTTGCTTTTTTTGTTCCTGTAGATTTGGTGCAGAAAAAAAAACATCGGCAGCATTTCAATTGCTGGGGTGTTTTTTTTTCCTACGTTTTTTTAGCCCTTCCAGCCATTGACTTCATAAAAAAAAAAGCATGGAAAAAAAACTGCACCAAAAACGCACTCGTTGTTTTGTGCATTTTTCTGCCAGAAGGTGCAGATTTCATGCAGAAAATTTCTGCACCAAATCTGCAGCATGTGCATATATCCTTAAAATAGCCATCATAGTTTACATTGACAAAATGAAAGCAGCTGATTAGTTCTTAGACAATTCCTTTATTATAGCTCCACCATATTATTTTGTTTTCCTTGTAATTTTTTAACTTTTTTTCGCCGGTTACTCTGACCCCCCCCAAAAAAAAAAATCACCACTGCACAAAATAAAATTGGCATTATAAATGGATGTTTAAGATTTTCTCATAATCCATCTGAACTAATGGAATACAGAAAATTTTGATTTATTTTACAACCCCCGGTTGATTGAAATTAATCCCAAAGCTCATATAAGCAAATGTGTTTTATAAAAAATGAAAAATGTAAAATGGCATTGTTATGGTTTTAAATTGTATCATTAACCAAAATAATGTTTTCCATCCAAGAACATAACATGACTTTATAGCTAATTCTCCAAAAGATATGCCATGGAAGGATTCACATGATTACGTGCATAAAACATCATGAGTGCTTTTCTGAAATCCCATACAATTACAGAAAAACTGCACACGTGATTTGTTTGTTTTTGTAAATTAGATGAACAAAAACTATGAAACAAACAAGTAATCTAAAGGATCTATTCCATGGGATATAAAATTGCCAGAAATTAGGGTGTTGGTATACACACACACACACACACACACACAGGCATGTAAAAGTATGGGCTCCACAGTTAAGGCCCCGTTACATGCTACGATTTATCTGACGATATGTCGTCGGGGTCACGGTTTTCGTGACGCACTTCCGTCGTTGTTAGCGACGTCGTTGTGTGTGACACCTACGACCAACTCCGATCGTAAAACTAGTTGACCATTGACATATCGTTCATTTTCAAAATATTGTTCGTTGTTGCGAATGCAGGAGACATATTGCTACGTTTGACACCCTGCCAACGATAAACAACATTGTTAGTGTGTCCGTCATCAGTGACGCAGGCGTATCGTTACGAGCAATGCTCCACGCCTCCTCCGCTATGATTGGTATCAAGCCAGGGTGTATGCTATGGACAATTATATGCCTCTGACATTGCCGGAATCATTGGGCGGAATGCTGTGTGACGGTGTCCACAAGACCGCCTTGGTCAAACAATATATCACTGAACGATGTAGCGTCGTTTGTGAGATGGGTACATGTGACCGCTACAAAACGACCTATGAGCGATCTCAGCAAATCGTAGCAGCGATCTGGGGGTGTCACATCGCTAACGAGATCGCAAGCGATATTGTTGTATAAAGCGGCCTTTAAGGGTGCTTTACACGCTGCAACATCGCTAGTGATGTCGCTAGCAATCACACCCGCCCCTGTCATTTGTGAGTCAAGGGCAAAACATTGCCCGTGGCGAACAATATCGCTAGGATGCGTCACATATACTTACCTTCCTAGCGACGTCACTGTGGGCGGCGAACAACCTCTTTAAGGGGGTAGTTTGTGCGCGTCACAGCAACGTCACAGAGAGGCCCGCCAATAGAAGCGGAGGGCGGAGACCAGCCGCATTAACGACACACCCACCTTGTTGCCGGAGGGCGCAGGAACACTGTTGTTCGTCGTTCCCGGAGTGTCACACATAGCAACATAGCAATGTGTGCTGCCTCAGGAATGACGAATAACCTGCGTCAAGCACCAGCAACGATATTTGGGAAAGGAACGATTAATGATTAGGTGAGTATTTCTGATCGTTAGCGGTCGATCGTAGGTGTCACACGCAACGACGTCACTAACGAGGCCGGATGTGCGTCACGAATTCCGTGACCCCAACGATATCTCGTTAGCGATGTTGTTGCGTGTAAAGCGGCCTTTAGGCAAGTTGAAGATGTAATGATCTCTAAAAGGCATAATGTTTAAGATGACACATTTCCTTTGTATTTGAGGTAAATAAAAATTTGTTTCATCTTTTACATTTTAAAATTAACAAAAAAGGAAATTTGGCTTATGCAAAAGTTTGGGCACCCTTAGAGATTTGTGTGCTCAGATAATTTTGCCAAGGTTTCAGACCTTAGTTAGCCTGTTAGGGTTATGGCTTGTTGGCTGAGTGGTTAGCACTACAGCCTTGCAGCGCTGGGGTCCTGGGTTCTAATCCACCCAGGACATCTGCAAGGAGTTTGTATGTTCTCTCCGTGCTTGCGTGGGTTTTCTCCGTGTACTCCGGTTTCCTCCCACATTCAAAAGACATACTGATAGGGATCATATGCTGTTGTGTACTTACGTTGTTGTGAGCCACTCTGAGTCTTCGGAGATGGGGCAGAATATAAGTTCGACCAATAAATAAAATAAATAAATTATATCATTGTTAGGAAAGGGCAGGTGATGCAAATTTCACAGCTTTCTAAAAATCCAGCCTCCTTTAACCTTGTGCCAAAAAACAGCATCCATGGATTCTTCTAAGTAGCTGCCTGGCACTCTGAAAACAATAAATAATGCACTCACCCTCCATGGCCTGTATGTATGCTCAACACGCAAGACTCTATTGCTGAATACAAAAGCATGTTCAAAAGCGTTTAAGATTGATCAACAACATTTAGACAAATCTGTGAAGAAATACTGGGAGAATATAGTTTGGTTAAATGAAACCAAAATTGATCTCTTTGGATGCCATAATTCACACTTTATTTGGAGGCCTTTAACACAATACCAACAGTGAAGTTTGGAGGTGGGAACATCATGTGGGCCTGTCTTTCAGTATATGGCACTGGCAAACGTCATATAACTGAAGGAAGGATGAATGGACAAATGTACTGAGACATTCTTGATAAAGAAAAACTGCCGCCATCTGCCAGGATGATGAAGATGAAATTAGAGTGGATATTTCAGCAAGACAATGATCCCAAGCAAGCCAAGGAAACTCTCATTTGGCTTCAGAGAAAAAAATAATGCTGCTAGAATGACCCAGCCAATCACCTGACCTAAATCCAATCGAAAATTTATGGAAGGAACCCATAGCTCAAAGTTCATAGAAGAAGCCTACAGAACATTCAGGATTTGAAGAGCGTTTCTGTTTAAGGACAGGGTAAAATCATACCTGAGCAATGCATGCGACTAGTTTCTCAATACAGGAGGCAACTTGAAGGTGTCATCACCAACAAAGGCTTTTGTATGAAGTAATTAATTCAATTTAAGAGAGTGTATTCAATACTTTTTCTATGTGTCATTTCACATTACACACAACTTAATTTATGGACATTTCTGGTTTCAGTTCTTTGCCTGTGTGAATTGGATGACTTATTACTGACATCTGGTGAGAAAGTCTTGTGAATAGCCCCTTTACAAATATATTTACTTAGAAAATTGGTGACAGGTTCAATACTCATTTCACCCACTGTATTTACAATATATAGAAAACTGAGTACACCCCTCAAATTTTGGAAATATTTTATTATATCTTTTTATGGGACAACACTGTAGATATGACTCTGATACAATATAAAGTAGTCAGTGTACAGGTTGTTAGTAGTGTAAATTTGGTGTGCTCTCTATATAATTCAACATAGCCATTAATGTAATAATGGCAACAAAAATGAGTACAACCCTAAGTAAAAATGCCTAAGGGGTGCTTCACACACAGCGAGCTCGCTGCCGAGATCGCTGCTGAGTCACGGTTTTTGTGACGCAGCAGTGACCTCATTAGCGATCTCGCTGTGTGTGACACTGAGCAGCGATCTGGCCCCTGCTGCGAGATCGCTGCTCGTTACACACAGCCCTGGTTCGTTTTCTTCAAAGCCGCTCTCCTGCTGTGACACACAGATCGCTGTGTGTGACAGCAAGAGAGCGACAAATGAAGCGAGCAGGGAGCAGGAGCCGGCGTCTGACAGCTGAGGTAAGCTGTATCCAAGATAAACATCAGGTAACCAAGGTGGTTACCCGATATTTACCTTAGTTACCAGCCTCTGCAGCTCTCACGCTGCCTGTGCTGCCGGCTCCGGCTCTCTGCACATGTAGCTGCTGTACACATCGGGTTAATTAACCCGATGTGTACAGCAGCTAGGAGAGCAAGGAGCCAGCGCTAAGCAGTGTGCGCGGCTCCCTGCTCTCTGCACATGTAGCTGCATTACACATCGGGTTAATTAACCCGATGTGTACTGTAGCTATGGTAGGAGAGCAAGGAGCCAGCGCTCAGTGTGCGCGGCTCCCTGCTCCCTGCACACACAGCTGTGCGCTGGTAACTAATGTAAACATCGGGTAACCATACGCGATGTTTACCTTAGTTACCAGTCTCCGCAGCTTCCAGACGGCAGCTCCGTGCAAGCGCAGCGTCGCTTGCACGTCGCTGCTGGCTGGGGGCTGTTCACTGGTCGCTGGTGAGATCTGCCTGTTTGACAGCTCACCAGCGACCATGTAGCGATGCAGCAGCGATCCTGACCAGGTCAGATCGCTGGTCGGATCGCTGCTGCATCGCTAAGTGTGAAGGTACCCTTAATTGTGCCAAATTATCCATTTTGTATCCCAGTATCCCATGACTCATTAGTGTTACAAGGTCTCAGTTGTGAATTGGGAGCGGATGTGGAAAATTTGGTGTTATCGCTCTCACACTCTCTCATACTGGTCACAAGAACAACAACATGGAACATTATAGCAAAACTTCTCTGAGGATCTGAAAAAAATAATTTTTGCTCTGCATAGAGATGGCCGAGGCAATAAAAAGATTGCCAACACCCAGAAACTCAGCTGCAACACAGTGGCCAAGACCATACAGTAAAAGCTAAACTGTGCAAAACTGAATGAGCTAAAATTGAAAAATGTTTTTTTAGCTCAAAATACAGGTATTTAAAAAAAAAAAATAATAATATCTTTACAAAAATGAAAAAAAATCGCTATAAAACCTTAGTAAATAAAGTTTGAAAGAAAGAAAAAGGCCATAAGAAGACTATTTTCAGCTAGCGATATTCATGCCTATATGTCAGCTAAGAAATGTTAGTTAATATACAGTATATTGTCTCAGAGGACTCATTGTTTGTGTCTTTACTGAAGCTAGGTCCAATGACAAAACAAACATCCTTGGGGATCTTCTATTGCGTTTTAATTGGCAGTATGCTATTTGTTGACCTATGGGTATTATGGCTACTCAAACTGAATATTAGGCAGAATTGTTCATCATGCTAAACCTATAGAACATTAAGTATCTGTCATGTGCACAATACAGAAAACATAATTATAGATTGTCAGTAGGATAGATAACAAGGCTCAAATAAATAATAATAGTCATTAAAATGTCATAAAATTAAAATTCACTACAAATAGCTAATCTTCACACAGGCACACTATGGGAAATTCTCAAACAATTAGTGCTAATTTTCTGGAGGAACAAGGTACATATTTTTGGGCAGTTCCACTTAACCCCTTCACGAGCTATGACGTATTGGTATGTCATAGGCAGTGTAACTCCCTTTGATGTGCGAGCCCGCATGTTTCCCTGCAAATGTTAGCTGAATTGATCAGCTGATATTTGCGTCTAACAGCACCGGACAGATTGGAGATCCGTGCCCACTGTTAACTAGTTAACTTTAATGCGAGCCGGCAGGGAGCACCTCATTTCCAGCTCCCATCGGCAGCGCCATGATGTGATCGTGGGGCAACAATGGGTTGTCATGATGGCCAGAGGTCAGCTGATGTCCCGTGTCTGTCATGACGTACTTTCCTTTAAATACTGGCTGAGCACCAGCACTCATAGGAAGACAACATTTCTTATGTACAGAGTGGTGCTGATGTCCTGTACTGTACAGCACAAGCCATCAGAAAATTTCAGCTTCAAGTCCCTCAAGGGACTAGTAAAAACAATGAAAAATGGAAAAAAAAAAGTTCAAATAACCTCCCTATTATCTCATTGAAAATAAAAAAAAATTAAAAAAATCTAAAAAAATACACATATTGGGTATCACCATGTTCAGAAATGTCTGATCTATCAAAATATAAAATAAATGAATCTATTTGGTAAACAGCGTAATGAAAAAAAAATGACAGAATTACATTTTTTTGGGCGCCGCAACATTACAATAAAATGCTATGAGAAGAGATTAAAATATACCATCTACCAAAAATGGTAAAAACGTCAGCTCAGGGCACAAAAAATAAGCCTGGGCTGGTTTCCAAAAACAGGTGGGATCCCGAGTCATTTTTTTTATATCTTTATTGTTCACAGCGCTGCAGTCATTAACAGATGAACATTACTCGAACTCCAAACTCTAACTTGATTTTTTAGTCCATGATCAAGTCTGAGACAGTGACACCCAGTGTTTGGTACAAACCCCGAACTTTACAAAAGAAAACACAGTATATATAACAATAGCCATAAAATAATTTTATTAATAATAAATTAAAACCAGATAATTACATCCAAACAAACAAACAAACACACAGTGTGCGTGTAGTGTGAGAGTACACACTTGGTAGAGAGGTATAAGGAGATGATGTAGAGGGGCCTAAGGTGAATATAATAACAAGGATATTCAAAGTGGACACTGGGGGTACTATGTTTCCCTCCACTTAGTCCTACCTAACAATGGGGCTTTAAGCACCCTAGTTGTGTGGTGCCCCCATTCCACGGCGGCTCACCTTATCTGCTCCTGTCTACCTTAATTATTGTCCACCACCAATCTTCAAAAGTGCAAGGTGCAATAAAATCAGCACATAGATACCAGACATACAAACACAAATAGAATTGGGAAACTACCGATATATATGTAATTATTTCCACTGTTAAAAGTATTGTTGCTCAGATTAACGAAATATCATAAGACCACAGATAAGGGTCTCTGATATTTATAGATAGTTCACAACTTATATGGATAACCCGCCATGTTCAATATTAGGGTTAAGAAACTATAGCATACACCTATTTATAAAAGTGTTGTACAAAGTAAGTCCATTCTGATATCTCGGGGACAAGCTCAATATCACCCCCTACTTAAATAATAGATTGAACAGATAAAGTCCAACAAATATCTATATGTCATATTCATATGACTCTCTGACATTAATAGATAATTAACAGCATATATAGATAACCCACAATAGTTGGTATTCAGATGATAAATTATAGAGGGGCATATCGACACAATTGTGAATAGGACACCCTTTCATTTTTTTTTAGTAGTCATCCTGGGCTACAGTGGATTCAGTACTTAGATGCCACAGATCTCCCAGTCTTCATGACAATGAATAAATATATGCCTGGTATTGAGTATATATCCTTTACCCTACGTATTCCCCCCCCCCCCCCCAGTTGTTGGGGTTCATCAGGGGATCAGAACATGGCAACTGGGAGCAGAATCACATCCCAGTTGTCAAAAATGCCACCCATAGGATCCTATACATCTGGTCTCAGTGTCCAATAGGGCCCGTTCGAATGGGTCCAGGAGGTTGATACACCATTCCTAACAGTGTTGCCCAGTTCGGGTTCACTCATCCCTACTCACCAGTAAAGGGTACAGGAGCCACCTTCATTTACATGCACTATTGTGGATCATTTTACAGAACAGACTTGTGCCTGCTTTTCCACCATTGTTCCATGTAATAATTGCTGGTGAGCCAAGACAAACTGGTTCTTACCCCATCACTGTGCTGTCCGTTGATCACATTAACAGTGCATCGATCGAATATGTATTTGTTGGACCTAGCTTAAAGGAAATAATTCTGAGTAACATCATATTGCTGACAATGCACTTTGCAAATATAATATTTTAGGTAGCCTCAAACCAAATCTTCACTCTAAAAGAAAATAGGTTTACATTTTCACAACTTTATTTCCAGGGACTATATACTGTGAATACAATTTGCTATTGGAAGAATCTATGAAGCCTCAGACAGGGACTATGTGGAGAAAATCAAAGAGCTCCCCAGGACAAGAAGGAAAACAGAGAAAGATTAGCGCACAACATCATGGTGACCATCAATAATCATCCTGTTTTCTCTCTCATCTATCCTGAATCTGCCGAGTACTGCTTCATATCTCAGTGGTTATAGCTTTCTTTCTTTTCTTTTTCTTCTTTCTGCCCAGATTCACTGCCTTTAATGTGCAGAATAATTCACAAACTGCCTAAAATGCTAAAGAAATCGAAAACAAAACAAAATGAGCCACGAAAGATTTTCTGTTAATGCTTTCTGAAAAGACAGAAAGGAATGGTTTACGTATGTTTTATTTGTCTAATGAGATTGGCAAGGCCTGTCACTCCGCAGAAGGTCCCCTCCTTTTTAATCAATGGCTTCCTCAATGTGACACAGCCTCAGCATAGGTCAGCTCAGGGCGGGATGGAAATCAGAGGCACAGATAATAAAAGATGAGTTGACATGGTTGAATGATACATGGCACTGTCTACTTGTTTCAATTCAGTGCCTATCTGATAACTAACATTGACTGACTGCCCACAAGATCTTTCAAAGAAACCTAGTCAAACATTTTATTTCGAGACATTTTGCCAACACAGCATATATGGATTCTTAAAGGAGCACTTAACCTAATCCGAAAAGCACAGAATAGTGCAATTTATAAAAAGAGCACCTAATATTATCACAACATCTGTATGTAAATGTATCAGTAGACTATCAGAACTGAAGACGTGAGATAAAGTAGTGATCATGGGGCTGCCATTTTATAGATGCCCCATCAGTAATCTGAATATAAACATTACAGTCTGCAGCTCTACAGCCTGAAATGGTTCCATACAGACAACAATTATGTAAAGAGGTTGTCTGGCAAGTGCAATTTATATTTTTACAAATAAAATAAAAAAAAGAAGCAAAAGTCAACTAAACAGCCCCCACCCCATACCACACGCAGAGCTACCATTTTGACTGACAGCAGCAGTCATATGTCCTAGGGTGAAGACATTACTCCTGTAACCAGAGGCAGAAACCAAAATGGGACTGTACAGGGTCAGAACCAAAATGGCAGAGGATTTCTAAGGTGTATATTAGCTTATTTGTATCATGCCAGACAACTCTTTTAAAGGGAACCTGTCAGGTACAATATGCACCCAGAACCACGAGCAGTTCTGGGTGCATATTGCTGATCCCTGCCTAACTGACCCTGTATTTAGTAGCATAGATAAAGAAATATTTAGAAATAGTATTTCTATAGATCCTTTATAATATGCTAATGGGCGCAGGGACTAGTCGCAAGGGCATTACTTCCCTTGGCTAGTCGGCCCCCTAAGCATGTAAGCACGCCTTTGTGGGCGTGTTAACATGCTAATGAATGTGCAGCATCAAAGGCATGGTTGATCTCACCGTTCTGCTGCTACCACGCCCAATGCTGCATTTCAGCTCAGTGCACATGATCAAAAGTCCCAGACTTGCAGTAATGCG
Source organism: Anomaloglossus baeobatrachus (assembly GCF_048569485.1). Taxonomy (NCBI): domain Eukaryota; kingdom Metazoa; phylum Chordata; class Amphibia; order Anura; family Aromobatidae; genus Anomaloglossus; species Anomaloglossus baeobatrachus. Next base: position 807,412,009 of record NC_134353.1, on the reverse strand, counting down.
TGTTATGAAGCCGGGTGTACGCTTCACGGTTTCAAACTGGTGTAGTGCGCAAGACCAGAAGTCTGGGATGTTCTGATCATGCGCACTGAGTTGAAAACCAGCAGTGGCAGTAGAGGCGAGAGCATCCATGCCTCCAATTCTGCGCATTCATGAGCATGTTAGCATGCCCACAGGGGCGTGCTTAAATGCTAAGGGGGCCGACTAGCCAAGGGAAGTAATGCCCTTGCGACTAGTCCCTGCCCTCATTAGCATATTATAAAGAATCTTTAAAAATACTTTTTCTAAAGATCTCTTTATCTCTGCTAATAGATGCAGGGACAGTTAGGCAGGAATTAGCAATATGCACCCAGAACTGCCCATGGTTCTGGGTGCATATTGCACCTGACAGATTCCCCTTAACTGTAAATATCATAATACAGGGCCTCTTTGTTTAGTGTTTATGGATCACAATGGCAATTCCCGCTCCATTATTGTACACTTGTATAATTCATATATTTTAATCTGACAGATCTCCATATAATGGCAGTAATCCTAGCAATTTTCTAAAGGACAATAATTGCTGTTTAATAGAAAAGTGAAGTGACACCACTTTTTTGTGTTTACAAGGATTTTTAGACAAAAGTGGGCATATCATATTCATCGAACCATTGATAATACGAGTTGTGTGATTTGAAGTTGAAGGTTTCAGTTTCATTGTCAGGCTCAGGTAAGAGAGGAAAAGTGGTCATCTTTGGGTAGGGAAATGGTCAATGCAACAGTAAGTGCCAGGTGATGAGAGGAAACTACTGTACAAAGAAGTATTGTACAATAGAAAGAAGAAATGAATCACAAAAAGGTAGAAGGAAAAAAGTGATTAAAATCATAAGAATGTGTTTTTTCCACACACAATGAGTCTACTTTAGGAAGGGACAATGGATCCTATTAAGCCATGGCTGGTTAAGCATTTTAATTGGAGTAGATTGCTTTCAACAGTCATTCAGTGGGAGATTTATGTTTATAACCACTTTTTTGTAGTTTAATGATAAATCAAATTTAGCTGAACTTTGATTTATTAGTGCATCACGGTTACTCTATTAGTGAGAGTAGCAGTTTACTGCGTTCCTATGTAATAACTTTGCTGGTATGACAAGATAACACTTACTTGCCCACGGTCACAAAATATCAAGAAAGCTCCCGAAAAGGGGAAGATATCAAAGATGAGCTGGCACATATTTATGGCCCTGCTGAAACTTTCTGAAAGCTGCACTTATGGAAGGTCCAGTGTTTAATACCAGAATGCTTCATCCTTAGAGTGTGCTACGAAATTAGGATCAAAAGCGCCAGAAGACACTTCAATCAAACAACTATCCCAAAAGCCTACCAAAGCCTTCAAGACCATGTTTTAGTGAATACAGGCCACAGTGTTTATTAATGGGTTACTGAATAAGTAATCATTAAATAATTAAAACCTACAACTTTACGTCTGGAATGAATCAAATTTGAATTAAAATTACCAATAACTTGAAATAACATGCTGTCCACTCAGCCTTGGCTGGTCGACCACCAAAGTAATAAAACCGCGACTTTACCAAAATAAGAGACTGTGGACGGGGAGCTACTTCCATCTTCTTTGGCTGGCACTGAAACCAATGTTTGTGGAGCTTGGTTTATGTCCACCTTCTGCTTCCCACCAAATGATGACATGTGAATCAGGTATCTGTTGTCAAATTCTGCCAAGTCAACTGACTAGCTATAAGAATAAACTAGAAGGTGAGTACCATTATTCCCCAGAATAGTTGGGGGAACAGACCACATCAAAACTAAACCGGATGTAAAATAGGAGGAGGAAGAGAATAATATTAAACAACTAATAAAGAAACTGGAGGGGCATGAGATGTCCGGCATCGCAAACGTATGAGTCCCTTACACTAATTGTTTTGAAGAGGAGGTCTATGCATTCAAAGGGGTGAGGGCATAAAATAAACTTAAGGGTGCATGCGGTTTAAGAAAAAGAAAACAAAAAAAAATTTGGCTTGCTGACCTTTTGGGCACCAGTCTTTAAAAGATGGCAAGTTAGTTGTAATATCTCTAAACTCCCTTCCATTAGGGCTCTACATAAGGCACCGCCAAGTGTGTGGATCTTCTATAACGCCGTGTGCCACTATTTTGTGCTTCTGTTGAATACCTCATTATTACAAAACTGAAGTGCTAATGAGGTACAATATGCTTCCTAAATCTCTATGTACTGCAATACGGTTCCTTGCACCTTAAGAGGCTGTCTAGACCGTAACATGACCATGTAAGTGTGGGTATGTGCGTAAATACAGACTGACATCTGTAAATAAAAATAACTTAACATTTTTCTTGGGATTCTACTTTAACGCTCTGGTTGCACTGAATAGTTTAGCTTCACTGAGCTTTCTAATGTAACTATACATTAAACACCGTTGACATATTTTGTAACAAATTTGCATTATTAGTCATTTTTTGCGGTAGCAGCTGACATAAAGAATCAATGGCATCTGTCGGATGCACGCAGAGATGTACATTAAATTTGTAGGTTAATAAATCCCGTCTGATGTGCTTCAACTATAAATATGTTTTTCTTGTACATGACCTGCTTTCTTCTCCATCAAAATGAAAAGGAACATTAACTTACTTCTCAGTGCGTCTCAACCTTTTGGTTTGCTTGGCAATCATACAAGATTATTAGCGGTCAAAAAGTTCATGCAATATGAAGCAGCTGTCCGAGAGCAGACTTTGCTATGATTTGTCATTGTCTGCCTAAAGAATTTATCTAATCAAAATGGGATTTTCTCAGTCATCGGAGGTTTACTCATAAGTTACAGAACTCAATGGCCGATACATTGGTTAGATCGATAATAAGCAAAGACAGGCGCAGTCGATAGAGTGAATGTTATGGTGATCCGGGCCTTTTATTGTCTTTAGATATTACAAATGAAATGATGAGTTTGTCATTACTTCTCTTCTTTCGAGCTATAACAAAAATGCTTCACTGACTAACACAGTCTAATGCCCTGGTCCTACGGTGTAGGCCACAGAAAGAAAATGCCTCACATCGACCTGTGGATTTTTCTTTGATCTGCTTCTTCATGTTATTAACATTAACCGCAGGAGAGGCAGGCCCAACTGAAAACTAGTAAATAATGTTTCACAAGAGTTGAGCTGAAACTCAGCAAGTATCTATCGCTCGAAGCAAAAAATATTGTAACTTGCTAGTGGCAATGACATGAAGATATGTTTCAGGGCTGCTAAATCAATTAACATATTTTTTTGTTTTATGCCCAGATATTCTGTTGTGAAATAATATACCAAAGAAAATTTCAAATTATTTCAGTGAATAAGTATAGAATTATACTATTTACGAAGCTAAATACTCTACTGTGTGCAATAGATATATAAATTCTAGAAACAAAATATAATACAATAAAGGGCATGTGAAGAATTTTACATTAAATCACAATTTATTTTCTGGAAAACCAAAAATGGATCTCTGAGAAACTAAGTCAGTAAAAAGTCTACCTTTACCCATCCTTTTGTTTTCTATCCCTTATATAAAGATCTTCAAATAAACTTTGCAAAAAAGTCTACAAAGAGATAAAGGACTTATTGAATTCAATAACTTCATTATCAGTTTTTAGATTTTTTAGAAACCACGTAAATATAAATCAATTATTCTAAATGCCCGGACAAGTCACAGTACTTTAAAAAAAGGCTAAAAAACAAACACTAAAACAAATTAATATACAGTGTCTGTTGCAATATATTTTATATTAAGCAACTTCATTTAGCGCATTGGTTATATGTTTATTTTTATATAAATTGGGAATTATGGTATAGTATAGAAAGGGTTTTTGGATTTTGAAGTAAAAAAGGAAGATATTAGGAAAGAAAGAAAGAAAAATAAATTAGGAAAGAAAGTAAGAAAGAAAGAAAGAAAAACAAAGAAAGGGAATAAAGAACAAGAAAGAAAAGAAGAAAAAGAAAGAAAGGGAGAATGAAGGAAAGAAAGGCAGAAAGGAAAAAAGAAAGAAAGAAAGAAAGAAAGAAAGAAGAAAGGAAGGGGGAAAGAAAGAAAAAGAACAAAAGAAAGAAAAGAAGGAAGAAAGAAAGAAATGAAGGAAGAAAGAAAGGAAAGAAAAAAGAAAGAAAGAATAAAAATAAAAAAAAAATAGTATAATTTAGTAATCATATAATACATGAAAAAAACTTGACTGAAATAAATCGCATAATAAAGTCCTAGTCACACCTGAGAAGTAGATTTCAGCCCCCACCAGCTCTACGGCCTACACTGCACCACAGGACTCTCCCATGGATGGGTCAATGAAGTATTCGCTCATATCGCTATCTGTTTGCCATCACAATATAAACTATAGTGTTTGTACAGCTGACGTATCTTTTACTTTACTTGTAATTATTATTGAAAAGCTCCACACATAGGAGCCTGTTAAACACATTTGGATGATCAAATTCTTAACTCCGAAAGAGTAGAGGAGCGTAACGTAAGCAGGCGTAAATGATGGCATTATCCTATGTGAATATCTTTTGTTAAAACATCTGTGTTATCGCCAGTCTGTATTATTTTGCCTTCTAAAATATTTGGTCTGTTACCACAATGTTTGTTGATAATGTGGAGGGCAAATGGAAAATGGGGTTTAAGAAGTATAGTAGATTACAGGGCACAAGTCCAAGAAGCTAAAGTACAGCATATGGTTAAGCAAAGAGCCCCTTGTTAAATCTTTACTAGATAAACAACTTAGGTATTTTAAAATTGACTGCAGTGGTTCCTTCCAGCGTAGGCCTTTCACCTCCTACTCAAGACCCCAGTGGTGTAGCAGACGAAAGCTTTCTGAAACTTCTCTGTACTACTGTAGCTTTGGAATTAAAAGTTTGAAGGGAGGGAAAAAGAAAATAAGAGCCTCATTTAATGTTTGAGCAGCTGCTTTGAAAAATTAAATTTCAAGGAAATATATAAGGCAGAATTTTCTTTATGAGCAAGGGTGGTAGAAGGCTCAGCCTTCATTATTACAAGGAAACGCCACACATATCATTATAAAATGGAGAATAAAAAAAACCACAGAAAGGGTTAATAAATCGTAAAATGCAAAACGGAAAGACATTAACAAATGAATTGCTATGTAAAGTTGATTAAGGAACATATGTGTAAGGGATTCAGAGGGAACAGTCATATTCAGGCTCTGGAGCCTGAGAAGTCCCAAAAAGGTTCTACTGGACATTACTACACTTTATAGGTAGGTGAAAGGATGATAGCTGAGGTTGGCTACTACTTTTACATTGATGGCCTATTCTAAGGCGGGCTTTGCATGTTGCGACATCGCAAGCCGATGCTGCGATGTCGCACGCGATAGTCCCCGCCCCCGTCGCAGGTACAATATCTTGTGAAAGCTGGCATAGCGAAAATTATCGCTACGCCGGCTTCACATGCACTCACCTGCCCTGCGACTGTCGCTCTTGCCGGCGACCCGTGCGGCGACCCGTGCGGCATCACACGGCAGGCGGCCAATAGGAGCGGAGGGGCGGAGATGAGCAGGATGTAAACATCCCGCCCACCTCCTTCCTTCTGCATAACCTACGGAAGCCGCGGTGATGCCGGTAGGAGATGTTCCTCGCTCCTGCGACTTCACACAGAGCGATGTGTGCTGCCGCAGGAGCGAGGAACAACATCAGACCGTCGCGTCAGCGTAATTATGGATTACGCCGACGCTGCACCGATGATACGATTACAACGCTTTTGCGCTCGTTAATCGTATCATCGAACCTTTACACACTACGACGTCGCATGCGATGCCGGAAGTACGTCATTTTCAATTTGACCCCACCGACATCGCACCTGCGATGTCGTAGTGTGCAAAGCCCACCTTGGAATAGATAATCAATGTCTGATTGATTGGAGTCCGACAGCCGGCACCCCGCTGTTCTTCGTCCTGGTGGCAACAGCAGGCAGCCAGAAATACTCAGTTCCGAAGCTGTTCAGTCTTCTGATAGTGGCCGGGTACTTCACATCCACCTCCTATTCAAATCAATAGGAGGAGACTATGCAGTACCCGGCCACGGCCACTATTAGTTGATGGGGTACCTCCGGAGCTGAGCATTTCCGGCCACCTACTGCTGCTGCTGGGACCTAGAACAGCTGATAGGCAAAGGTGCGGGGTGTTGGACCCTGGCCGACCAGACATTGATGACCTATCTTAAGGATAGCCAATCAATGTTAAAGTAGTGAACAACCCCGTTAAAGTGCAGAGGCTTAACCTTACCTCTCTATGAAAGAAGGTTTCTACAGTAGAAGTACATAGCCGAGAACAGAAACAGAAAATATTTTCATTGTTCTTTAATTTTCACTGTATTTTTACATGCTCTCTAACAATTAGTAAAAAAAAATGTTAAGGAGAAAAATGAATAAATGACCGGCATTTATTTAATGGTTGATCCTCATATAGTGTGTTCCTGCAATCAAGATATTCTCAAGAAAGTTGTAAAGAGAAGAAAAAACTGGAAGTAATCCTTTATATAGTATGAACGTAGAGATTAACTAAGGAAGGTCTGTCCAACCCGAGGATAATGATATAATTCTGTCTCATCCAAAACATATAGCGTAATACACAGATCGGTGAATAAACTGCAACACGGTCACTACAATGCTTCCACCTTAAAAAATGGCATCTATTTTATGTCTGCTTTCTTACCTTTAGCCTTTACTAAGCTGTGCTTTAGGCGTCCATAAGATTGAAAACTATTGGTCTGTATCTTTTTTTTTTTTCAAGGACATTTTTAGACTTAAACAAAAAAATTTAAAAATCAAAGTAATTTCCCTAAGGCTAAGATTAATGAATGACAGATTTAACTGGTATAAATAAAAGAAGCCCAAGAGCTATATTCCACAAAACGATACTACACAGATTAAATCTTGACTGAAATAAGCTTGACTCATGAAATGCCTGTATATATACACACACACACATACATATGTAGAAATCTATGTATATCTACCTATACATATGAACGTATTTTGTATGTATAACCGCATACATACACATACCTATATATATATATATATACATACATATATACATATATATATACACACACATACATACACACACATATATATATATACACACATATACATATTTATATATATATATATATATATATATATACACACACACACATTATATATATATATATATATATATATATATATATATATATGCTATAAATATGACATTTTACACACACACACAGTGTATATATTACATATATATATTATATATTGTGTAAATACACAATATATATATATATATATATATATATATATATATACACATATATATACACACATATTATATATATATATATATATATATATATATATATATATATACACATATATATATATACACATATATATATTATATATATATATATATATATATATATATATACACATATACACACATACACACACACTTATGTACTGTATATATTATGTATGTAATATATATTAAATAGTATTATTTATTTTTTATTTATTTATACCTATATTATAGACACAAATGGTTTGTCCTTGACGTAATAGAAACTCTCCAGCTATATCCATAACGCTTGATTGACTGTCTCATGTGGCTTAATGATAATTCAATTGGCAAGCAACAACTCTGCTGTTTAATTTCTGTGACAGTTTGTGTAACCTTGTGAACTCAAAGGAGAAACTAGCGACTAACGCAGTTTGCGGTCACTGTCACCCGATCAGATTAACTTTATATGTATTTGGGAATTTGTTATAAAACATATCACATGGACTAATGTCCTTTAAAAAGAATGTGATGGGTAGTGTAACAGATGATAGAGCTAAAGATACAAGATAGATGGGATGGATAGATAGATAGAGTATGCAAATTACTAATATTATGCTAATCATTTATATAAATTTATACCAATATTAACTGAATTTTATTGATCCCCTACCACCCTCCTCCTTTCAAGAATATGACAAGAGCTTGATTGTTATAAAAGATTCCGAAAAAGATTTTCTTGATATCAGTTGAGGGGAATCAGAAGAAATCTTTTCAGCCATGTGGTCCTGATTCAGATTTTGGCAGGACGTGTCAGCGTAGTATAAATGAAATGTAAGTATAAACTCCTGTAGAATGGAGAAAACTCCTTTGTTCTGTTTTCTTTTGAATTTACCTTTTGAAGTTAAAGAAATATTAACGCACAAGTAAAACAATGAGCACAATAAAGAATACAGTGTGAAATGGTAAGTGCAGGGGTAACACGCAGGAGGTTACTTCTTCGAGTATAGCTTTTACTACAGATCACATAGCTGTAGCTACTGAGATAAACTATATTACTCTAGTCATCAGAATACAATTATTTATAAAAATCAATACCTTCATTTAACTATTAAACCCTCCCCCCTCCCCCGGCGATTTTCCGTGTTTCGTTTTTTCCTCCCTTTCTTCCAAGAGCAATAACTTTTTAATTTTTTTGTCAATATTGCCTTGTTGTACTTTTGAATGACACTTCATTACCATAATGTGTACTGGAAAAAGGGGAAAAAAAATCAGAGTGCGTTGAAATGGCAAAAAAAAAAGTATAATTCCATGATTGAGGTTTTTTATTTACCATGTTCACTATATGGAAATATGTATGTGTTTTTCTTAATTTAAGTAAGGAAAAAAATTCAGAACTTTGGAAAAAAAATAATGTTGCTTTTGGAGCCATTTTCCAAGACCTGTAACGTCCTTATGTTTCGGGATCTGGCGCTAAGTGATGGATTATTTTTTTGCATCATGAGGTGATGTTTTTACTAACACCATTTTCGGGTAGATGCGATGTTTTGATTGCCTTTAATTATATTTTATTGTAAAGTTGTGGCAGCCAAAAAAAAAAAAAACTACTTCTGGCGTGTTTATTTTTTTTTCTGTTACACTTTGTTTACCGATTGGATTAATTTATTTTAGATTTTGATAGATTGGACATTTCTAAATTAAAAATTACCAAATATGAGTATTTTAATTTTTTTTATCGTTTTATTTTCAATGGGGCAAAAGGGGGTGATTTGGATTTTTGTTTTGTTTTTTCATCTTTTTAAATTTTTTCCCCCCTTTTCATTGTATTTACTAGTCCCCTTATGGGTCATGAAGCTGCAATCATCTGATCGCTTGTGCTATACAGAGCACGGCATGAGCAGAAATGATGATCTCCTATTAATGCCAGCTCACAGCCAGCGGTCACAGGCAGTTTGTCATGACAGACAAGGGCTGTAAGCTGACCCATCTGTGTCCCATAAACACATTTCGGGGCCACCAATGGGAGCGGTGAATGACATGCCCCTTGCCGGTGTGTGTTAAATCCTGCTGTCAGAGATTGACAGCAAGATTTAACTGGTTAACAGCCATGGGAGGGTCTCTGATCCAACCATGTCTATTACAGGAACTGATAACATCATTTGACGTGCAGGGAAAGATGCAAGCTCGTTCTGGGAGCCCGCATCAAAGCAAGGGACATGACCAGTACATTCAAGGTCGTGAAGGAGTTACTATTTCTTTAGTAAGGTAACAAGTCACTTTTATTTTTTTTTTAAATTACCCCTTAAGAAATTCCTAAAGCTGATCAGCAGAGAGCTGCTGAAAGGCCTACATGTTCATCAATTTTGGACTCACAAGCATTATGAATTGAATGTTTATGGTCATCTTGAAAGATGCAAAAAACATTCTTTTCTTTACACCCTTTTAGGCAAAGATTGGGAGGAAGCACAGAATCTGATGAATTATCTTGTACCCCCAGAGGCTGCCAGAAACATTTTCAAAACTCTTGGTTATCAATGCAACATTTGTGTCATGTGTCATTTGTAATACTGGTGCCTTTTGATGTGGCCGAGGTGCTTTCAGCCCCCTAATCCCCAAGGACTAGGAGCGAATGCAAGCTCTCCACCGTGAAAAGCATCACCATGCTCTTAGCTTCGCTTTTTCATTCAAGGAACACATTTCACTTTTCCTTCATCAGCTGTTTATTGAACAAAAAAAAACTTCTATGCATTATATCCATACTGATATGTTCAGTTCCATATTTATTCATTTATTTTTTGGGAATTTATTAATTTTGTGGTCTTACATCTACAACATGGTTGCATCTTATTAATGTACATCCCTTACAGTAAAGTTACAATTAGCAGCATGCTACACTATACCTGAAATAGAGCAACTGCCGGTCCCATCAACCATGTGTTGTATTTAGATCAGTCAGATATTACAGATTTGCTCGTAAAATAAGACAGCATGGGTTATTTATCATTGTCTGCCATGTGAGATATCATAAATACGGTAATAACAAATTTAAATAAAAAAAAAAATATTTGTGATGAAGAAAAAAGCCAAAAAATAAAATGTGTGAAAAACAAAGCCGGAAGAAAGCTAAATATGGAGAATCGTTCATTTATAACATCATTAAATTAATCTTTTTGCTTATATTTAAAACTCATAGCTATTTTTACTGGGAGAAATACTAAACAACTGACCTTACCGACAAAATATTTTTTATTCTATTCTTTATTACGTTTTTGATTTTTTTTTTTTACATCCAGACTTCTAGTTGAATTGACAGAGAAAATAGACTTGTCACTATAAAGGTTTATCAAAAAATATATCATTTTAAATATTACAATAATTATATTGTTTATTTACAATAGACAACTTAAGTTCTAATAAGAAATGATGTTGAGTCCCAACAATTTAATATTAAGAGGAAAACTGGAACATCAATTACTTCTCGTCCGGGAATAAGGAGAAATGCTAAATCTGAGAATATAAGAGACGGCAACATTTGGACTGTACAAGCAGCCCATGATGATGCCTATTTTGTAGCTAAAATGCTCCTTTCCAGGCTCGGGTGTAACACTCTTGCCTCTTTCAGCCTTGGAGTTATTTAGTTGGAGTCAATCAGGCGTGTGATTAGAAATAATAACTCAATGAAGCAATGAATTCAAAAAGGTTAGATATTCGCTGAACTGAAAGTGCAGGTTATCCCATTATATATCTTTTACTGAAGGCTTCAAAAGAAATCACAGAATATTGCTGTGGAACTAAAAGATGACAGTTACTCAAACTCTATTTCATAACCTCAAGACCAATCCTCCATTCAGACACCATTTCTTCTCTGCTGATGTCAACCACATAAATACTGCATGCAACTTTCTGCTGGACCTGTGCCTTGTACTGAAACTTACCCTGACAGCAAAATAGAATCCCTTACATCTCATTAAAGGCTCAAACATATTACACAACCATTTCACATGGCTCCGTCCACCTTTATGCCACTAGAGCAGCTCAATTAACCATTGACAGAGAAGACAAAATGTCAACTATTCTGGATATCTAATAATGTATTTGGGCATTTAAAACCAAGGAGCTTGTCAATACCTTGTGGAGGACATCATGAAAGAATACGCCTTTTATTTTAGGATAACATATTGTGTGCTACTTTATTGTCAATGACTGGCCATGTGGCCTCCGGAGAAAGCTTAGTATTTGCCTCTTTTTTTTAGACCACTATTAACACAAAAGTATTTTGGACAATCAAGGTTTAGTTAGAATCCAAGTAGTGTACTTAGCTACGGAAAGAATTCAAATCTATTGTTATCAATGGTTCATGTTGATTTCAATACAGCCACAACATTTGAGGTCAACATTAGTGAAGAGTGAGCACTAAAATGCTTGGTGCTCACTACTCAAATTAAACAGGATGGATACTCAGACGGGCTCGACTGAAGTAACGAGCATAAATGGAATTCAGTGGGAAACTCGATCATTTTTCTGGATGACCCACGGAGGATAGAGAGAGAACGGGCGTGGAGCTGCGTATCTGCAAGATGCTTGATTGAGTAACGTGAGTCTTGACACCCTGATGCTCAATCAAGAATGGAGCATTGTCAAATACGTTCGCTCAGCACTAGTCAACATCTACCTGATTTTGGATACCATTCCGGAGAAGCAGTATAGATAGTACAAATAAACACTGACTTATTCCGCCAAACTTCCCCCCCAAAGCAACTCCTGGGGACCAAATTAGTCATCGTAATACTAAATAATATATCACTCAGGTGTCTATTCTATAGTACCATCATTTCACCCAAAATCAGAATAAAAGGGCTTTTCTGCCCTAATCCGCCACAATATGTTAAAGCTACTCTAGTTGCACATGCTTGTCTAGTATGTCCAGGAACTGATTTTCATGCTTTGTAATGAGTCATTCACTATATCTGAGAGGTGGTTCCTTTTTAAGAGCATTCTGTGAGCACTATAAGTACTGGAACATCCTTTCTGCTTTCTTCTCAGTTTGCATTGCTCCTACAATTGAATTGGTCAATCTCCTGCACGGAGCGGAAAGCCTCTTTTTCATGTCTATAGTCAGTCTGACAAAAAGGAGAGCAAAGATACAAAGACCACAACCATAGAGATGAGAGAATCAATTGTATGTAAACTGAATTTGCCTAAAATGTTAGCAAAACTTCAACTTTTTCTTAAATATGATTTTTTTAATATTTACTTAGTGTAAAGTCACCAAAATAGCACCCAGCTGGCCACAGTCACAGCCCCAATATAGTCCTCTACACAATGTCCTATGGCAACACACGTACAATGTCCACTTTTTCTCTCCCAGCATATTCACTGGGCACAGAGTAGGATTTTGATATCATGGCACATCATGAGGTCATAGGGCTTCTGTTGCTGAGTAGGTCTATGTTAAGATACCAGAAAATCTGTATTTTTAATGTAAGAAAAAAAAATAACATGATAAAGATCAGAGTGCCCAATTCATCATTTGCAAATTATTGAAGTCACTTCCGTTTTATAGTCTCATAATCTCTGACATTTTTTTGCTCCAAATTCATTAAAATGGAGTGCATATGTTATAACTTTTGTGCAAAATAAAAATGCAAATTTCAAAAAGTCATGTTAAATTAAAAAGTCATTAAAATTGGGCCTCCAAGGGAGTACATTTGTGACAAATTTTGTAAAAGTTGCCCACAGAGGCGAACTAAAAAAAACCAACACAAATGAATACATAAAACAGTGACTATAAAAAAGGTTCAAATGGAAAGATAATATGCAAAATACTAAAACAACAAAAAAACAGGTGCGAATACAATAATGAATGGGGCCCAAAATATAGCTGCCATAGCTTAGAATGAACCATGTTAAATCAGACTAATTATAGAAAATGTGCGATTTGTTGCCATGGAGGTATCACTTTCCTCTTTGTTTATAAATGACCACAAACAGAACATTTAGGGTAACGTTTGCAGAGTGAAAAGAAAGTCAAGTTAATTAGGAAAGAAATGATGTGTTGTGCCAGGCTACTTAGCAAATTTCTGTTTGTAAGTCTTTAATATCAGTGAATCCTGGACAGGATCCAGCAGACAGACATTTGTCAGAGATATAGTCATGCAATTTTAGCCTTTATTATGCAGCATTTCTTATTTATAGAACAGTGTTAAATCTACAGCCAGCATTTGCCATGGAATCATCAGATTCTGCTCTAATACAAATAGATTTTGCAGGGGTTCTCAGCCTATCCTAAAATAATGCTCAATACGTAGACTAAAATGTTTCTAGATCATAACAATGACGGCTCTATGGCCACATTCAGTGGTACGTGAATCGCGCATCTGTCCTACAAGTGATTTCACATGACACAACTTAACTATCAGGCCCCGTTGACATGTTCAGCATTTGGATAGTATTTTACATCAGTGTTTCTAACCCAAAACCAGGAGTGGAATAATCAGAGGAAACGTATAATAGAAACACGTCACCACTTCTGGATTTTTTTATCAACGCCTGGTTTTGACTTACAAATACTGATGTAAAATACCGACCCAATACTGAATGTGTGAATGTGGCCCTATAGGCTATTGTGCTACTCACAAAGTTTTCTGCAAACTATGTGTCTGCAAAAAAATCAATGAGTATGTCCATTTTTGATCAGATTCTTGGATCATTGTTATTATCTATACAAGTCTATAGATCAACGAAAATCACCAAAAGCACAAATTTTCGTCCGTATGCTGTCCGTTTTTAACATTGAAATGGGTGGGAAAAGTTTTGCAGTTGATTGAAAATAATCACTAATGAAACATTGATAGTAAAAACTCACACACCGACCAAACACTGTTCAAACTCAGATCCAAAACACTGATGAACGGTTGGTTTTTTTTACGAAATTAATCCCTGTGTCTGATGAGGCTAAAGGGTGATTTACATGCTGCGGCATCGCTAACGATATATCGTCGGGGTCACATCGTTAGTGACGCACATCCGGCATCGTTAGCGAAATCGCAGTGTGTGACACCAAGGAGTTACGATCAACGATCGCAAAAACGTCAAAAATCGTTGATCGTTGACACGCTGCTCCTTTTCATAATATTGTTGGTGGGCTATGCCGCTGGTTGCTTGTCGTTCCTGCGGCAGCACACCTCGCTGTGTGTGACACCGCAGGAACGACGAACATCTCCTTACCTGCGTCAACCGGCAAAGAGGAAGGAAGGAGGTGGGCGGTATGTTCCGGCCGCTCATCTTCTCCCCTCCTCTTTTATTGGACGGCCGTTTTGTGACGTCGCTGTGACGCCGAATGCACCACCCCCTTAAAGGAGGGATTGTTCGGTGTCTCCAGTGACGTCGCAGAACAGGTATGTGTGTGTGACGCTGCCGTAGCGATAATGTTCGCTACGGCAGCAATCACCACATATCGCACCAAGGACAGGGGCGGGTGCTATCGCTAGCGATGTCGCAGCGTGTAAAGCACCCTTTAGGGTTGGGCACACCTACTAATTTTTAAGCAACATTTCTATGTTTATTTATTTTATTTATTTATATAGCGCTATTAATTCCACAGCGCTTTACAGACATCATCATTGTCCCCATCAGAATTCCCTATCAGTATGTCTTTGGAGTGCGGGAGGAAACCACAGACCCTGGCGTAAACCCACACAAACTCTGAATGAGTGCGTACTTTATAGTATACCATCATAAATCAATAACAATTTTGCAAATCACATTTTTTGCACAGTTTTTTTAGTGTGTTACTTTTTTTAAAATGTGGGCCAAGGAAAGGAATCTACAGAATGGAGGAGTATTTCTGGAAAAATTATGTGTCTCCTCATTTTTTTGCACCCATTTCAAGTTTGGTGTTGTTTACTTAGAAGATGCATGAATTTGGCATTAAATGGGGGTCTCTTTTGGTTAGTAAATGAATTAAACCTTTTTGTAGATAATTTTTCACGATCCTCAATTTCAATTTATCTGAAATAAGTCCCATTATACTCTTTAGGGTATGGGTCGGAAAAGTTGCAGAGTTTATATTTAGATTTTCACAGTTAAAAATGGCAAAGGTTTACAGTACAAAGAATATACATATACACTGTGGAATTTTTCAGCAAAGAAATTAACCCCTTCAGCCCCCGGGCACTTTCCGTTTTTGCGTTTTTGATTTTTGCTCCCCTTCTTCCGAGAGCCATAACTTTTTTATTATTCCGTCAATCTTGCCATATGAGAGCTTGTTTTTTGCGGGACGAGTTGTACTTTTAAATGAAACCATAGGTTTTACCATATATTGCACTGGAAAACAGCAAAAAAATTCCAAGTGTAGAAAAACTGCAAAAAAAGTGTGATTGCACAATAGTTTTTGGGATGTTTTATTCACCGTGTTCACTATATGGTAAAACTGATGTGCCATTGTGATGCCTCAGGTCGGTGCGAGTTTGTAGACACCAAATATGTATAGGTTTACTTGTATCTAAGGAGTTAAAAAAAATTCACAAGTTTGTCCAATAAAAGTGGCGTACGTTTTGCGCCATTTTCCGAAACACGTAGCGTTCTCATTTTCGGGATCTATGGCACAGTAACGGCTTATTTTATGCATCTCGAGCTAACATTTTTAATGGTACCATTTTTGCGCAGATGCTACATTTTGATCGCCTGTTATTGCATTTTGCGTAAAACATGCGGCGACCAAAAAACGTAATTTTGGCGTTTGGAATTTTTTTGCCACTACGCCGTTTACCAATAAGATTAATTGATTTTATATTTTGATAGATCGGGCATTTCTGAATGCGGCGATACCAAATATGTGTATATTTATTTATTTTTTAAGCCTTTAATTTTCAATGGGATGAAAGGGGGGGTGATTTGAACTTTTAGGTTTTTTTGTTTTTTTTTTATTTTTTAAAACTTTTTTTTTACTTTTTTTTTTTTTATTTTACTAGTCCCCCTAGGGGGCTATAGCGATCAGCAATCCGATCGCTCTTATCTATCTGCTGATCACAGCTATACAGCTGTAAACAGCAGATTCAGTCACTTCCGGTTTCCCTCTGCTCCGTGCCGAGGAAAAACGAAAGTGAAACTTCGTAGCAGCAGGCGTCATCACATGACCCTGTGCTACAATGGCAACCACCGAACGTCACGTGATCACTCACGTGACTTCCGGTGGGGGCGGCGGTAAGTAAAAAACATGGTCGCGCGCATATAGATCTCGCTGCCAGACTTTGGCAGCGAGATTTAAGGGGTTAAATGTTGCGAGTGGAAGTTATTCTACTCGCACCATGCAGGCACACGTCAGCTGTTGAAAACAGCCGATATGTGTGCCGACCGCCGCCGCCTGCTGG